>NC_087182.1:7796254-7816254 GCF_035594125.1 Scylla paramamosain
CTCTCTCTCTCTCTCTCTCTCTCTCTCTCTCTCTCTCTCTCTCTCTCTCTCTCTCTCTCTCTCTCTCTCTCTCTCTCTCGTTCGCTTGCTCTCATCCCTTCTCGCAACACATCCACTCTTGCATCCACTCATCCACCTCCCAACACTTGTCTCTACCGCACCTCGCCTCCCCTTATCCCTCTGCTTAGCCTCAGACGACCCTCGTGTGCACGCCTCTTCTATACATAATGCCTCTATTTCACACCTCCCTTCACTCTCATTACACCTACACTCAAACACACCTGTCGGGTTCTATAGGTTTAATCTATTTCCATACCTCCTTTGTTACGATTCCTTTTTAGATCAGGTTTCTCAGTAAGATTCCCAGTTTTCAGTGATTGTCAGCTTTTTGTAGTTGTGATGGTGGAAGGAATTTTTAAGGTACTTGTTATCTCGTCACCTGTGTTGATGAGTGGTGATTAAGATTGATGAGAGGTGATGAGTGGTGGTGATGGTGATGGCTAACTGTAGATCCTTCCTCTCTCTCTCTCTCTTCTGTGCCTACGAGGGTACTAAAACTAAATCGCACTTTGTAGTAGTAGATGTATGGTGGTAGTGGTGATAGTGGTGGGCGTGGTTGTAAAAGTAGTTATTGTAGTAGTTATAGTAGTAATGGTAGAAGTGAGCAGAAAATGAGACAGTTGAAGAGAGGTAGGCTGGTAGGTACGTAGTTGTAGCAGTAGTGTGTAGTATAATAGTAGTGCTACAGTAATAGTAGTACTACACATACCAACACTCCATAAAACCCGGCGTGATACAAACAAAGGTGAAAGCGATTCAGATAAAACAGTAAAACACTAGATAAAAAATAATTAATCAAATACATAAATTCCTGGGATATCTTCGTGCGTTTGACATGGAATATATTTTAATCACGAAAACAAAAAAGAATCGCTAATGTTTTATCAGTATATTCTCAAAATTAATATCAAATTGAAGCTGAATCTGAATTTCAATAATCTGAATACTAAACATTATCAGTGCGCAAACCTGACATATTCCCCCGGGAGCTTTTCATTTATGGCAGCGGATCCAGTAATAAAATTTTGTGTCAAAACCAGTGATGGGGAAAAAATTGTGTTTAAGCTTTATTGTCGCAGTCTTTATGTAAAGTGAAGGGAGATGTGGTGATGTACGAATGGAAAGTAACGACGAGGCTCTACTACTGCTACTGCTGCTACTACTGCTATTACTACTACTACTACTACTACTACTACTACTACTACTACTACTACTACTGCTGCTGCTGCTGCTGCTGCTGCTGCTGCTGCTGCTGCTGCTGCTGCTGCTGCTGCTGCTGCTGCTGCTGCTGCTACATGTCACTTAGGATTGCTCGTAAGTCGGGCCTTTGAAACAGTATCTCGTGCTGCTGCTGCTGCTGCTGCTGCTGCTGCTGCTGCTGCTGCTGCTGCTGCTGCTGCTGCTGCTACTACTACTACTACTACTACTACTACTACTACTACTACTACTACTACTACTACTACTACTACTACTACTACTACTACTACTATATTGATCTTGATGCTACATGTCACTTAGGATTGCTCGTAAGTCGGGCCTTTGAAACAGTATCTCGTGTAACGCGAAACAAACAGAACAAACATAGAAAAAAGAAAACAGCACACTACTACTACTACTACTACTACTACTACTACTACTACTACTACTACTACTACTACTACTACTACTACTACTGCTACTACTACTACTGCTACTACTACTACTACTACTACTACTACTACTACTACTACTACTACTACTACTACTACTACTACTACTACTACTACTACTACTACTACTACTACTACTACTGACACACACACACACACACACACACACACACACACACACACACACACACACACACACACACACACACACACACACACACACACACACACACACACACACACACACACACACACACACACACACACACACACACACACACACACACACACACAGGTAAATTCCCTTGTTTAATTTTCTCAGAAGCACACATGAATCAAGTTAAGTAGTTGCTGCATTCTCTTTATTGACCGCTACTCTCTTATTCCTCTCCTCCCTTTGTCTTCTTTTTCTTTCTTTTTGTATTTCTCCATTCGTCGCTCACATCATCTCTGTCTTTCCTGTTTTCCTTTATTCATATCATTCATTTCTTTAACTTTATATTCTTATTCGCCATTCTCTCTCTCTCTCTCTCTCTCTCTCTCTCTCTCTCTCTCTCTCTCTCTCTCTCTCTCTCTCTCTCTCTCTCTCTCTCTCTCTCTCTCTCTCTCTCTCTCTCTCTCTCTCTCTCTCTCTCTCTCTCTCTCTCTCTCTCTCTCTCTCTCTCTCTCTCTCTAAAAGCATATCCCTGCACAGGTCGTCTCCCTTAATGTCTTTTGTTACCTGCACTGCAATATTTAACTTACCATTATTAAGCCAAAGTTAACAGACGGGCTTGTGCTGTAATTCCCAGGATGCATTACTCGTGTATTCTCTTTTCTTTTTTCAACTTTTCCACGGCATTGCATAAGTTATGGCCGTAAGGAGTTTCCGGGGATTTTTAAAATATTGGTTGGTGGTTCCGTCATGAGAAATTGTTAAAAGGAGGTTGTTTTTTTTTTTTGCTGTAAATCTGATAAAGACAATGCTTCTTTTTTTTTATTATCGCTTGAATGTTTTTATTTGTACAGTTTTAAGAAAATTTAGATTATAATAATATGTTTTCGTGTTTTTCCTTAATTTTCACTTATTTATTATTTGTTTATTTATTTATTCATTTATTTATTTATTTATTTATTTGTTTATTTATTCATTTATTTATTTATTTTTATAGATTGTTCCTTCCACCTCATTCTTTTTAATTCTGTTATTCAACTTTTACTTTTGAACGTGGCAGTTATTTTCTCTCCTTGCTTCTTCTTCTCTGCAGTAAATATATTTGAATATTAACTTATATCATCATTGGTCAAATTATAATTCTCATTTTTAAGAATTTCAACTATTTCCTCCTTTTTTCCCGCTTTCGTTTTAATAGTGTGCAAGATTATTAACTGAATATATTACTACTTAACGCTTATATAAAATCATTCCACCATTGCCTAAGATTTAACTCTTACTTTTAAGCATCTTAATCTATCCTACTTCTTGCTTCTTCCTTAATATATAACTTAATATATCATCACTTAACTTTTATTTCGTAGTCTTAAATCTATATGTCATATCCTCCTCCACTTTTTTCTTTCCTGTAGCAGAGACAAAACTTTTTTTTTTTTACTTAACTTTTTTAATTTTTCTTTTAAAAGCTGTAAGTTGTGTTCTCGCTTTCCTTCTCTTTCAATGTGGTAGACATGTAGGATATTATTAACATTTACTTCTTCATTTTAAACATAACAGTTGTATTTTATTTCTTTTGGTTTGGTTATGGTAGGTTAGGTTAGGTTAGGTTAGGTTTATACTTTTAAAGCTGCACGTTTTATCCTCCTTTTCTTAGGTTAGGTTAGGTTAGGATAGGGTTGGGTTGGGCCTGCCTTCTTTCTTTTAAAGCTGTAAGTTTTTTCTTCTTTTTCTTAGGTTAGGTTAGGTTAGGTTAGACTTCCTCTTAAAGCTGCAAGTTGTATTCTCCTTTTCTTTCCTTCTCCTTGTGGTAGGATTTTCCCTCACCTGGCGGGGCTCGTTCATTCTGAGCCAATCACCAGCGTTCTCCATCGACACGTCGCTTGCATCCCGCCAATCACCATCGCTCACCCCCAAGACGCCGCTCTGTCCACCCAATCACTGTAGCTCACCTGGCCCACGTGTCTGACGTTATGGGGTCTCTCTGCCTCACCTGTGCCCGGCTCTCAATTTATATCACGCCTACATTGCTCCTTTTCCCTCTACTTTTTTTTTATGTATGTTTTCTTTTTCCTCTACCTACTTTTTTCTGTATGTTTCCTTTCTCTATACTTTTTCTGTATGTACTTTCCTCTCTACTTCTTTGCTTTTAATTTTTCTCTACTTTTTGTCTTATTTTCTCAACTTTTGTCTTTTCCTCAACTTTTTTTGTATACCTCTACTTTCTCTCCACTTTCTTTTGTCTTTACTTTTGTCTTTGCCTTTTCTGTGTATCTTTTTTTCTCTACTTATTTTTCTTTATATTTACTTTTCTTTTCCGAGTTTGGTGAACGAATTTTTTTTTCTGGTGCTTTTTGTATCATTTTGAGAGTTTTTGTTACTTTACCTGCTTTTTTTTGTTTTTGCATCACTGCGATTTTTTTTCTTGTCTTTGGTATACACACACACACACACCCACCCACCCACCCACCCACCCACCCACCTCTCTCTCTCTCTCTCTCTCTCTCTCTCTCTCTCTCTCTCTCTCTCTCTCTCTCTCTCTCTCTCTCTCTCTCTCTCTCTCTCTCTCTCTCTCTCTCTCTCTCTCTCTCTCTCTCTCTCTCTCTCTCTGATTTTTGTAGTGTTCGTTTTGTATTGTTACATCATTTTTCTTTTATGGCTGTTCTTTATTGTTTTCATTTCATTCACCCAACCCTTCTTTCCCTTTCTTTATCGCTTTATTTTTAATCCCCCATTGTTTTTTTTTTTTTTTTTGGTTTCGTTGTTGTTGTTCCCCATTCGTTGTTCCACATCCATATTTGTATGTATCCTTATTTTTATCTTGCGACTTTTTTCTTAAAAGTTGTGTTCTTTTCTTTTTCCTTATCCTTCAGTTGTCCTCTTCATCTCCCTTCTTTTCCTCCTCCTCCTCCTCCTCCTGGTAGCCATCAGAATCCCTTTCTCCCATTACTTCCTCTTTCCTCTCATTGCCCAATTTCAGAGAGAGAGAGAGAGAGAGAGAGAGAGAGAGAGAGAGAGAGAGAGAGAGAGAGAGAGAGAGAGAGAGAGAGAGAGAGAGAGAGAGAGAGAGAGAGAGAGAGAGAGAGAGAGAGAGAGAGAGAGAGAGAGAGAGAGAGCGAGAGAATGTACATCTACTATTTAATAAAGCCTTTAGCAAATCAAGGTTCCCATTTTCAGCTTAAATTTTCTCCCTGAACTTTTTACTGAGGCAAAAAGTAACCTCCCTCATTATAACCTTTACGCTTTCCTTAATAAGACTCAAAATACACGTAGGAGGAACAGGCAGGTAGTTCTTCCCCATCCCCATCCCTCCCTTATCCCCCCGTCTACCTTTCTTAGTCTACCTGGCAGTAATTAACAAGGTCATTACACATGCAAAGTTAATCAGGAAATGCCCCACAAGGCTTCAAGTTTAGGAGTGTTAAGGAAGACATTTTTCTCCTCTCCCTCTTGTTAAATCTTGGCGGCGGCGGGGAGTTAATGAGAGTCTATGAGTGTCTTGGCAAAGTCGTTGAAAGGGTGGAAGTCAAGCAGTGTTATTGTGGCTTCCTTTGTGTTTTATTCTTCGTCTTTTATGAGGAGAAATGTTAACATAAAGTGAAGGAAATCTCATAAAACAGACTGTGCTGAAGAATGAAAGCCAGGCATTACTATTGTGGTTTTCTTTCTGTTTTATCTTTTGTCTTTTATAGAAGGGAAAGTTAACAAGCAGTGAAGAAAATCTCGTAAAACAGGTAATATCCAAGGACGTGATTTTCATTTTTTTCTTTTATGTCTAAGCATCTTATCAAAGGCGCTTAAAGGTTGGGAATCAAACACCGTTATTGTGGTTTCCTTTTTTCTTTTTTTATGAGAGAAATGTTAACAAGAAGTTGAAGAAATCTCAGAAAACAGCGTTTATTCAGGGTTTATACGGGTGTCTTTATATAGAACCTCAAAGGGTGGCCGTCAAGTTATTATTGTCGTTTTTTTCCAGTTTAATTCTCCGTGTGTTATAACAAGAAAATTTTAATAAGGGGTAAAGAATATCTAGTACAACAGCTTGTTTTTTTCTAGCATATTGATGTCTTTGAGTGTCTTGGCAAAGGTGCTGCAGGGTCAAGCAGTGGTATTGTGGTTTCCTTTCATTCTTTAATTCTTTGTCTTTTATGGAAGAGAATAATGTCAACAACGATTTAATATGACCTCTTAAAACATCATATATCCAAGGAAGTGATGTTTATGGCTTAAAAATTCTTTCAGCACTATTTTCCTTATGATTTCGTGCTGTGTTTACATGAACAACACAATATTTTCAGTACAAATGTACTAGTTAGGTATACTGGAAAGTAAATAAACAAAAGCAAATAAAGACATTTGATGACTTTTTTCGAGTTTTCATGGTTGAGATTGTTTCGTTTACAAAGTTTTGTGCAGTTCACATTGATGAGGGTAGGTAAAACTGAAAGAAAAACAAGCACTCATTTTATACAAAGAAAAGCAATGACACCTACGGAGCGAAAAATCGGAAAAATAGAAACATTTTGGTGACATTTTCCGATTTTTCTCAAGAATAAACTCTGATGACCTTTTTTTAAAAAAGAATTTTATTTATTTGTTTTTTTAAGCAACGTATTCATTACGTGTGGAGCAAAGCAATGACATGGCAGCGAGTGTATAATGACTTAAGCCTTTGTCTCATCATTTTCCGTTTTTTTTTCTTTTAATTCCATTGTACACTTTATCTTTGCAGCTTCAAGCGCTAATACGTGTAGAACAAAGCATTGGCATGGCAGTGAGTGTGCAGGGACTCAAATATGCGTCTTCCTCATTATGTTACTTTTTTTTTTTTTTTTTTTTAAAGATTAGATTACATTGTGCATTTTCCTTATAATTTCAAGTCATTTTTTTTTTCTTTATTTTTGCCAAAATACTCATTACGTGCGGGGCAGAGCAACGACATTGCAGCGAGTGTACAGTGACTTAAATACGCGTTTGCCTCATCATTAATTCCCGCGCTTTGTAACCGGTCATTAGTGCAGGCTGAGGACTCGTTAATAATTACTCGATTACGCGCATTAATGAAACCAGAGTGACGTCACGGCTCGCTCGGCCAGTCCAGGCGTGTAATTAGCTCCTGTTGATGTCATTATAGTTTTATAAAGAGACGTTGACTTAAGCGAGTGTTTATAATTGTTAGTGATTAATCTTTGTTTAGGCGGTGATCTAGTGAAGTGAAGAAAGCTATTGGCTGGTTGGAGTGAGGCTAATGTAGTGTAATGTAATGTGATGGTCATAATTGTTAGTGATTTGTCTTTGTTCTGGCAATGACCTAGTTAGTTAAGTAAAGGAAGTTATTGGCTGGTGAAAGTAATGTGATATAATGAAGAGTGTCTACAACTGTTAGTGATTAGTTACTACCTGCCAGAAATAAGATTAATGTAATGTAATGTAATGTAATGTAATGTTAGTGATTCTTTTTCTCTTTATCCACATTTTGTATGAAGGAATTTTTTCATAGTTAGAATTAAGCTTGATATTAAAGGTAATGTACTCACATTCATTATAACAAATTTGCTTATCAGGACTTTGTTGTTTTCCAGCGTGAAGGAATAAAAATTTGTTAATTGACTGAATGGAGACTAATGATGATTTATTAATGAAACACTGATTCTTATTTTACTCTTATTGTGGTGAATATTTTATTAAGCTAAACTTTCTCTCACTCTTTATTTAGTCATTCGTTTGTACACCTGGTAAAGTAATAGATGGTCATATTTGCATTTTTTTCCTCCTCTTCCCCATGTTTTCTTCTATTTTGGATAGGTTTGTTTTTCATTACAGTGTTCTAGTTAGACAAACACACTCAGGGTCACTTTGATGGACTCTCATATATCATTGTGTCCCTTTTACTCCCTTACTCTTCCCCCTCACTCTCCCCCTCATCCTCTTCTTCACCCCTACCACGTCTCTCACCCTTTTTCTCTCCTATATCCTTTACTCTCGCCCTTCTCTCCCTCTTCCCCCTACTGTCACCCTTCCCTGATTTCCTCTTCTTTTTTCCCCTCATCCTTCTCTCATCCTAACCCTTCCATCTCCCTCTTTCATTCCTTCACGGTCACTCTTGCCTCACCCTTCTCTCTCCCTCACTTGTTCCCACGTCTCACTCTTATTCTGCCCTTCCTCTCTCACCCTTCCCCTCTCCTGGACCTTCCTCTTCCTCCTCCTTCTCCTTCTCCTTCTTTTCCTTCTCCTTCTCCTCCTTCTCCTTCTTCTCTTTCTCCTTCTTCTCTTTCTCCTTCTCCTTCTCCTTTTCCTTCTCATCCTCCTTCTTCTCCTTCTTTTCCTTCTTCTTCTCTTTCTCTCCTTCTTCTCCTTCTCCTTCTCCTTCTCCTTCTCCTTCTCCTTCTCCTTCTCCTTCTCCTTCTCCTTCTCCTCCTCCTCCTCCTCCTCCTCCTCCTCCTCCTCCTCCTCCTCCTCCTCCTCCTCCTCCTCCTCCTCCTCCTCCTCCTCCTCCTCCTCCTCCCGAAATGCCAATCAATCATCAACAAAGTCTTCTTGACGTGAATTCGTCAGTCGGTAGATATTCTCCAGCTCGGCAAAGGATTCGACAGACGCTGATCCTTCCCGTGAGTGTCAGTGTGTGTGTGTGTGTGTGTGTGTGTGTGTGTGTGTGTGTGTGTGTGTGTGTGTGTGTGTGTGTGTGTGTGTGTGTGTGTGTGTGTGTGTGTGTGGGAAAAAGAGAGAGAGAGAGAGAGAGAGAGAGAGAGAGAGAGAGAGAGAGAGAGAGAGAGAGAGAGAGAGAGAGAGAGAGAGAGAGAGACTTGAGTAGATATTTACACGTCTGGAAGCAAAATAAATGGTATGATTATTAAAATGAATATAGGATTCTTATTTAAGCTTCAAACTGGCACTCATTCCACTTAAGCTATATTGTTCAAAGTTTCAAAATATCACAAATCCACTCAAGCTGTTATCTTTAAGCTTCAAAGTCCCTCATTCCATCGAAGCTGTATTATCTCAAAGCTTCAAGTCTACCCATTCTTCTTAAACCTACATAATTTTCAAGCATCACCCTACCATCCGTCTCACTCAAACTCTATTATCTCAAAGCTTCAAACCATCTCTTATACCTATACCCCTCAATCTGTATCATTCTAGGCTTAACCACTCAAGTTGTATTACCTCCTCACCCAATCCTTTCAAAGCTGTGTAATCTCAAGGCTTCAAACCATCATAATCTGTATCATCTTTAGCTTAAAAACAAAGAATTCCACTCAAGTTGTATCATCTAAGCTTCCATCCTCTCCCATTCCACTCAAAGCTGTATCACCTTGAAGATACAAAGCATCACTCACTCCTGTCTGGGACTTCCTTCCTCCCTGATTCATTTCATCATCACATTTCATTGGTGAACTCTTTCCACCATCACAGTCCATCCGTCTCAATTATCCACCTTATGAGACGCCAGAAATATGGCCCAACTCGGCTCCCTCGTCGTTCTTCCAGCGTATAATTCTAGGTCGTATAATATTCCAAGGCCTTGACAAAAAAGAGTATTAATCCTTCACGTTGTTTCTTTTTTTGATATTTGACGTCCATTTGTCTTCCTTAGTTAGTGAAAGTCTGGAACCATCTGGGAAATCTCTCTCTCTCTCTCTCTCTCTCTCTCTCTCTCTCTCTCTCTCTCTCTCTCTCTCTCTCTCTCTCTCTCTCTCTCTCTCTCTCTCTCTCTCTCTCTCTCTCTCTCTCTCTCTCTCTCTCTCTCTCTCTCTCTCTCTTTCCCGGAAAATTCGTCTTAATATGAATCATTCAATGTCACGTTCAAGACTCGAGAGAGAAAGAGAGAGAGAGAGAGAGAGAGAGAGAGAGAGAGAGAGAGAGAGAGAGAGAGAGAGAGAGAGAGAGAGAGACAGAGAGTTGCATAGATACACAGGCCACAACAGACCTTGCGGTTCTCACGAGATGACCTGACCAAGGACTACTAAAGTGATAGTGAAAGAAAAGGACAGCAAAGCAGAAGGGTCTCTCCCCACCCTCCACTCCTTCCGGCATAAACCGTACAGGAAACAGGTCGGAGATAAATATCTTACGGGGTTAGAGAAAGAAGAACCCGAAGGAAATTTTATAGGAAAGAATGAAAATGGATGAAATGAGATGCTCCACTTCCTAGATTTAAGGAAGTTAATCTCTAACAAACAAATGTTAACCGCGGAATTGAGGTAAAATATTTATAAAGACGGCGTTTAAGTCTATACGGTGCTGCAGTCTAACACGCTCGAGGAAGCCCACTCCATAGATTGAAATGATGGAAAAGTAGTTTTTTGATTCATGAGAGTTAAAAGATTTCCCAACAATTTTGCAACCGTTTCCTCGCGTGTAATTTGAAAAATCTATCTCGAAATACATACGAAATACATCTATGTAAACATATCACGCAGGGAAGCCACAGAACGCTTGACTTCTGATCTTTCAAAAATTTCTGATTGGGGCAGAGCAAACTTGGTATTGTTCAATGCCTCAAAAACTCAATTCCTCCATCTATCAACTCGACACAACCTTCCAGACAACTATCCCCTCTTCTTCAATGACACTCAACTGTCCCCCTCTTCTACACTGAACATCCTTGGTCTGTCCTTTACTTATAATCTGAACTGGAAACTTCACATCTCATCTCTAGCTAAAACAGCTTCTATGAAGTTAGGCATTCTGAGACGTCTCCGCCAGTTTTTCTCACCCCCCCAGCTGCTAACTCTGTACAAGGGCCTTATCCGTCCATGTATGGAGTATGCTTCACATGTCTTGGGGGGTTCCACTCATACTGCTCTTCTAGACAGGGTGGAATCAAAAGCTTTTCGTCTCATCAACTTCTCTCCTCTAACTGACTGTCTTCAGCCTCTCTCTCACCGCCGCAATGTTGCATATCTAGCTGTCTTCTACCGCTATTTTCATGCTAACTGCTCTTCTGATCTTGCTATGCCTCCCCTCCTCCCACGGCCTCGCTGCACAAGACTTTCTTCTTTCTCTCACCCCTGTTCTGTCCACCTCTCTAACGCAAGAGTTAACCTGTATTCTCAATCATTCATCCCTTTCTCTGGTAAACTCTGGAACTCCCTGCCTGCTTCTGTATTTCCACCTTCCTATGACTTGAATTCCTTCAAGAGGGAGGTTTCAAGACACTTATTCATCAATTTTTGACCACTGCTTTGACCCTTTTACGGGACTGGCATTTCAGTGGGCATTTTTTTTTATTAGATTTTTGTTGCCCTTGGCCAGTGTCCTTCCTACATAAAAAAAAAAAAAAGTTATCAGTGTCTTTGATGATTTTAAACACCTGTATTAAGTCGCCTCTTAGTCTGCTTCGTGTTAATGGGAATAAATTTAATTCTTTTAGATGCTATTTGTATGATTTGTTTCTTAGGCTTGGTATAATTTTTCTTACTCTACGCTTAACTCTTTCTAATTTATCTATGTCTTTTTGGTAATAAGGTCACTATCCTTGGGCGCAATATCCCAAAAGAGGACGGATCAACAAGTTATATAGAGTTATATAGAGTGAGGATCACCAGATGGCACCACTGCTATCACATCTATTTCTAAAGCTGAACTCTTTGCTCAAACCTTTGCTAAAAACTCTACCTTGGACGATTCTGGGCTTGTTCCTCCCTCTCTTCCACCCTCTGACTACTTCATGCCTCGTATTAAAATTCTTCGTAATGATGTTTTCCATGCCCTCGCTGGCCTAAACCCTCAGAAGGCTTATGGACCTGATGGGGTCCCTCCTATTGTTCTCCGAAACTGTGCCTCCGTGCTTGCACCTTGCCTAGTCAAACTCTTTCAGCTCTGTCTGTCAACATCTACCTTTCCTTCTTGCTGGAAGTTTGCCTACATTCAACCTGTTCCTAAAAAGGGTGACCGCTCTAATCCCTCAAACTACCGTCCTATTGCTTTAATTTCCTGCTTATCTAAAGTTTTTGAATCTATCCTCAACAGGAAGATTCTTAAACATCTATCACTTCACAACCTTCTATCTGATCGCCAGTATGGGTTCCGTCAAGGCCGCTCTACTGGTGATCTTCTGGCTTTCCTTACTGAGTCTTGGTCATCCTCTTTTAGAGACTTTGGTGAAACTTTTGCTGTTGCCTTGGACATATCAAAAGCCTTTGATAGAGTCTGGCACAAAGCTTTGATTTCCAAACTACCCTCCTACGGTTTCTATCCTTCTCTCTGTAACTTCATCTCAAGTTTCCTTTCTGACCGTTCTATTGCTGCTGTGGTAGACGGTCACTGTTCTTCTCCTAAATCTATTAACAGTGGTGTTCCTCAGGGTTCTGTCCTGTCACCCACTCTCTTCTTATTATTCATTAATGATCTTCTAAACCAAACTTCTTGTCCTATCCACTCCTATGCTGATGATACCACCCTGCACTTTTCCACGTCTTTTCATAGACGTCCAACCCTTCAGGAGGTAAACATATCACGCAGGGAAGCCACAGAACGCCTGACTTCTGATCTTTCTAAAATTTCTGATTGGGGCAGAGCAAACTTGGTATTGTTCAATGCCTCAAAAACTCAATTCCTCCATCTATCAACTCGACACAATCTTCCAGACAACTATCCCCTCTTCTTCAATGACACTCAACTATCCCCCTCTTCTACACTGAACATCCTTGGTCTGTCCTTTACTTATAATCTGAACTGGAAACTTCACATCTCATCTCTAGCTAAAACAGCTTCTATGAAGTTAGGTGTTCTGAGACGTCTCCGCCAGTTTTTCTCACCCCCCAGCTGCTAACTCTGTACAAGGGCCTTATCCGTCCATGTATGGAGTATGCTTCACATGTCTGGGGGGTTCCACTCATACTGCTGTTCTAGACAGGGTGGAATCAAAAGCTTTTCGTCTCATCAACTCCTCTCCTCTAACTGACTGTCTTCAGCCTCTCTCTCACCGCCGCAATGTTGCATCTCTAGCTGTCTTCTACCGCTATTTTCATGCTAACTGCTCTTCTGATCTTGCTAACTGCATGCCTCCCCTCCTTCCGCGGCCTCGCTGCACAAGACTTTCATCTTTCTCTCACTCCTATTCTGTCCACCTCTCTAACGCAAGAGTTAACCAGTATTCTCAATCATTCATCCCTTTCTCTGGTAAACTCTGGAATTCCTTGCCTGCTTCTGTATTTCCACCTTCCTATGACTTGAATTCCTTCAAGAGGGAGGTTTCAAGACACTTATCCACCAATTTTTGACCACTGCTTTGACCCTTTTAGGGACTGGCATTTCAGTGGGCATTTTTTTTTATTAGATTTTTGTTGCCCTTGGCCAGTATCCTTCCTACGTAAAAAAAAAAAAAAAAAAAAGATTTATATTCAAAAGATCTGCCGATTAAGACAATTATCTCGTTTGCTTTCTTTACAACTTCTGAACATTGTTGGCTAGGTTCTACGTTGCTCGATATTATTGTTCCAAAATTAGTTTCGCTATCTACACTTCTAAGTTGGGTACCATTCATAATTAACTTTGCTTTCTCGTTTCAATACCCTATGATTCTCATTTCAAAACCCTATAATTCTTGTTTCGTGTTGCTTCGTTTCAATTTTCTATCCCCCTATCTGATGGTGAGTGTTACAAGTATATATATATATATATATATATATATATATATATATATATATATATATATATATATATATATATATATATATATATATGTATGTATGTATATATATATATATATATATATATATATATATATATATATATATATATATATATATATATATATATATATATATATATATATATTTTTTTTTTTTTTTTTTTTTTTATTGTTTGTTTTCCATTCTTTGCTTTATGATTTGTGTTTAGTTTGTTTTGCCAGCAAGATTTTTTTTTCGATTCTTTTTTTTTCAAAAGATTCGGGTATCGAGGCAGAGTTTCGTTTCACATTTTTTTTTTCGTCTCAGTTTCGAATCGGCTCGTATTCTGTGCATGTAATTCGAGCCATGCTTCTTTCCCCTCTCATCTTCAGATTTCACGTTTTCGTTTAAAAGTCTAATTTTGGTGAAGCCCGTTTTGAATTTTAACGTCTATTTTTTTTTTTTTATTTGTTTATTTATCTTTTTAAGTGTGCTTGGCAAATGGCTCATATTTTCGTGATTTATTTCAAGTCTTTTAATACATCCTTGAAAGCACCTTATTTTTTTCCTTCCTTTGTCTTTATTTTTTTCTATTTTGATTTTCTCTGCACATTTTTCATTTTTAATCTGCATCGCTATCATCTTTCCCCTGTCTTGAATTCCACTTTCTCTTGTGTTTTCTTCTCTTCTGGCATTTAATTTCCTGTTGTTTCTTTCGTTTTCTTAAGGCTTTCTGATTTAATTATCTTGCTCTCATTATCATCTTCCTCTTCTCTTACCTTTTTACAGTGAGAAAACATCTGACACCTTGAGAGAGAGAGAGAGAGAGAGAGAGAGAGAGAGAGAGAGAGAGAGAGAGAGAGAGAGAGAGAGAGAGAGAGAGAGAGAGAGAGAGAGAAAATATTCAACATAAGAAATAAATCAAATCAAATCTTACCTTCATGTATCAATTTCTTTTTCATTCTTTTGGTAATTTTCCCCCACGTGTCTTTGATGCAAATTTAATGAAGGGTCTACCTGTGATACTCGTCTTTGCCAAGCTTTACCTTTCCCTTTATATTTCTTTTACGCCAGAAACTCTCAGGAAAACACACACTATAACTTATACTAATGTACCCCCTTCGCAACTTACGCCAGGTAGCAAAGAAAACGAGGAGGTGTAAATTGGTAGCTAGTAATTATGTTTTGAAAGTCAAGGCTTGCCCGTGGTTCTGTTAAATGCATGTGTCCTCCCCTGATGGTATATACTGTTTGTTTTTCATTAAGAGTGGACACAGGTGGGCACTGGACGCAGGTTAATGAGGGGGCGTGTCCAGGTGAGTTGAACCGAAGGGAGGGTAAAAAAAATTGGAGTGATATTCAATTAATTGTGGATGAAATGACATTAGTTTACCTTTGACACGTTAATGAAATCTCTCTCTCTCTCTCTCTCTCTCTCTCTCTCTCTCTCTCTCTCTCTCTCTCTCTCTCTCTCTCTCTCTCTCTCTCTCTCTCTCTCTCTCTCTAACCAATACGGTTGAAAAATAGATAATAGGTGATTAAATATTCATTCTTCTTGCCTTTGTATCTGCCATGGGTGTTTACTGAGATAATACACGTGAAGCGTCCAGGTTTTCTGAGTGTAATCCCATAAAGCATACGAGTATTAATTATACCTCATGAGAAAGAAAGCAAATAAACACGAAACACAATAGCGAATTCAGGGTAACGTGAGAAGAAGCTGCGTTATTTTGAGCAGGTCAAGAGAGAGAGAGAGAGAGAGAGAGAGAGAGAGAGAGAGAGAGAGAGAGAGAGAGAGAGAGGGAGGGAGAGAGGCGACGATTAAAGATGAATATAAAGGCAAACAAGGACGGAGTGGCCGGCAAAGCACGCCCTTCGTACCAGCAATCAGAGCGAGCTAACGACCCTTGAGTAATTAGCAGACTCATCACTCAGGGACATCAACAACATCAATCACTTGTGCCGCAGCTGTTCCTCCCTCACTCTCTCTCCCTCTCCCTTTTTTTCCTCTCTCCCTCTCTGCGTCTGTGTTAGCTGTCTGTTATTCTCCTCTCTCTCTCTCTCTCTCTCTCTCTCTCTCTCTCTCTCTCTCTCTCTCTCTCTCTCTCTCTCTCTCTCTCTCTCTCTCTCTCTCTCTCTCTCTCTCTCTCTCTCTCTCTCTCTCTCTCTCTCTCGTCTATCTCCATCTTCTTTTCCTCCCTTTCCTTTTGTCACACTTTTCCTCCATTTTTTTCTTTCTCTCTTCCCTCTCTTCGTGTCCAATTCTCTTCCTTCCATTCATCCTTTATTCTATTTTTTTTCCTTCTACTGTCTCTCTCCTTGTGCAGTCCTCCTCCTCCTCCTCCTCCTCCTCCTCCTCCTCCTCCTCCTCCTCCTCCTCCTCCTCCTCCTCCTCCTCCTCCTCCTCCTCCTTCACGTTTTTTCTCTCACACTTTCTTAAAGTTTCCTACCCACACCACACCCTCAAGAACACCAACACCTCCACTTTTATTTCCTCTCCTCCTCCTCCTCCTCCTCCTCCTCCTCCTCCTCCTCCTCCTCCTCCTCCTCCTCCTCCTCCTCCTCCTCCTCCTCCTCCTCCTCCTCTACAAGACAGATAACCCCAACACCTCCACGCATGTTCCCTCCTTTCAAAACTCCCTTCCTTCTCTCCTCCCTTCCCCTGGCACTCCCTTTACCTTTCCCCCCGTCCGTCATCTCTCTCTCTCTCTCTCTCTCTCTCTCTCTCTCTCTCTCTCTCTCTCTCTCTCTCTCTCTCTCTCTCTCTCTCTCTCTCTCTCTCTCTCTCTCTCTCTCTCTCTCTCTCTCTCATCGTATCTAAAGTGCGTGATGATGAAATACATAGGAAGTGTTGCTTTACGATGGAATTGTATGGGTAATGTATGGTTGAGAGAGAGAGAGAGAGAGAGAGAGAGAGAGAGAGAGAGAGAGAGAGAGAGAGAGAGAGAGAGAGAGAGAGAGAGAGAGAGAGAGAGAGAGAGAGAGAGAGAGAGAGAGAGAGAGAGAGAGAGAGAGAGAGAGAGAGAGAGAGAGAGAGAGAGAGAGAGAGAGATTTTTTCAATAGATTGTGTTCCTTCACAGGTTTCATTCCCTTCCTTGTTCCTCTCTCTGTTTCTTTCTTCCACCGAAGTCGTAATTTTGCTCCCTAATACTAAGATTAAGATTTATTACCGCCACTAATTAAGGCTTTGGAGTTTACTGTATAATTAATGGTGCTAAACTGCCGACTGGGTGAAGGGAAAAAAATAACACATCAGATGATCTCTTTTCTGGCTTCAGCTTCGCGAATTTGAGGGAAACCACAACGCTGGTCTCGTAACTTAAAGAATAACTACTTTCATCTTCTACTCCACCTCTAAGACTGACAGCAAAACCCTGACTTCAACTAAACCAGAGACGTGTTTCAGGGTGTTCATCGGAGCTTAAATGCAACGCCCCAAACTTGTGTGGAAAACAAACAGTGGAAGTTACACGAATTCTTGTTTACCTGAGGATCAGAGGTGTTTGAGATTATAAGTCATCCCTTCTTCTTTCCTCCTTCCCCTCCTCTGCCGCTTCCCTGACTCGCCTCGGGGAAGAAATGGATGGAAATCAGGCAAAACATCTCATTAATAACGTGTATCCCGCCTGCAGCGCTCACTACTCGGAGATTAAGCGCCGCCTTAGGATACTCAGGAAGACAAACTCGCCACTCTTCCATAACCTCGAGGCGCCTCTTTGTTGCCTTTGTCTCCAGTGCAAGGAAAAAAGAAAAGGGAAGGGGAAAAAAACACTGTCTCGCTTGGAGGAACATTTTTGGGTCGGATTTATCGTGCTCTGAGGAAAGCAACGAGGAGGAGGAAAATTTTCTTGTGTGTATATTTATGTGTATATATTTGTTTGTGTGTGTGTGTGTGTGTGTGTGTGTGTGTGTGTGTGTGTGTGTGTGTGTGTGTGTGTGTGTGTGTATGTGTGTGTGTGTGCGTGCGGAGAGAGAGAGAGAGAGAGAGAGAGAGAGAGAGAGAGAGAGAGAGAGAGAGAGAGAGAGAGAGAGAGAGAGAGAGAGAGAATGAGTGTTTGTGTGTGTTTTCCGGCCTCCTTCCAGCTCCATTTGTTTTTAATTTGTTCCTTTTTAACCTTCATCATTTAACTTCTACTGTTAGTTCGTGTATGAATGTAAGCATAATCAAACATGTATGTGGTTAAATACATGTACGTGCTATAACATACGTACTTACATACATACATAATTATATATACCACGTTCAAACATCAACCCAAAAATACACTATATAACACGTAAACAAACACACAAACACGCCAACACAGCCAAACAAAACCCAACATATCTGATCTTAAATACACACATATACTACACACACACACACATAAATACCCACCACATCCAAACACCAAGCGAAAGATACACTCCATAACACATAAACACACACGCAGACACACAAACACGCTAACACACAACCGCTCCATCATGTCTAAACACAGTCATCATCTTTTGCTCTCCTCTCTCAGCCCTCTGTCATGACCTGAATCCTCCCTCCTACTACTCCCTACTCTTAATTCCTGGCGCGCCCTGCTGCTAAACACCGTCATCTCGTCCTGCCAAAAGTTTCACCGGGAAGAGTAAAGCCGCTTCCACAACTTCAGTTTCCTCACTTTTCGAGGCGGGAGGCAAACGGACAGACTCACGGTGGAAGAAGCATTTAAATTTCATCCACATTACCTTTCCCCTCTCCCTCCCTTTCTCTCTCTCTCTCTCTCTCTCTCTCTCTCTCTCTCTCTCTCTCTCTCTCTCTCTCTCTCTCTCTCTCTCTCTCTCTCTCTCTCTCTCTCTCTCTCTCTCTCTCTCTCTCTCTCTCTCTCTCTCTCTCTCTCTCTCTCTCTCTCTCTCTCTCTCTCTCTCTCTCTCTCTCTCTCTCTCTCTCTCTCTCTCTCTCTCTCTCTCTCTCTCTGTGTGTGTGTGTGTGTGTTAGGATGTGTTGTGGTGTGCTGCGGAGGGAGAGAGAAAAGGCGTGTGGAAAAATTACGGGGCGGAGTTGGAGAAAGAGGAGGACGAGGAGGACGAGAAAATATACAGTGGAGATAGTTATGTAAAAGTGAGAAAGAGAGAGAGAGAGAGAGAGAGAGAGAGAGAGAGAGAGAGAGAGAGAGAGAGAGAGAGAGAGAGAGAGAGAGAGAGAGAGAGAAAAAAACGCTCAAGGAATGAAATGGACTTTTAAAAGGAAATCGAGGTAATAGGAATCTTATTTTTTCTTTATTTTTTTCTTTAAGAGAGATATATACTTGGATAAACAGTGTATAAATAAAGTTACCAGTGATGTAAGAATTGGTCACTCAAGGCAAGAAAATATTGCAGATAAAAATGAAAGAGGATAAAATTTCTCTCTCTCTCTCTCTCTCTCTCTCTCTCTCTCTCTCTCTCTCTCTCTCTCTCTCTCTCTCTCTCTCTCTCTCTCTCTCTCTCTCTCTCTCTCTCTCTCTCTCTCTCTCTCTCTCTCTCTCTCTCTCTCTCTCTCTCTCTCTCTCCTTCCGCCCTTCCCCTTCTGAATCCATCATGCGATATATAAAGGAAATATTGATAAAAAAAGGGACGGGGGCTAACGATGCTTTGAAAATAAGACCAAAAAGATGAGGAAGAAAAAAGCCTTCTCTAATGGAATGAGGGAGGAGAATTAGGGTTCAGGAGACAGCGTGATTCATCTTAGTGACTGATCTAAACTTTATCTAAATGACTTCCTACATTACTGCATCTCTCTCTCTCTCTCTCTCTCTCTCTCTCTCTCTCTCTCTCTCTCTCTCTCTCTCTCTCTCTCTCTCTCTCTCTCTCTCTCTCTCTCTCTCTCTCTCTCTCTCTCTCTCTCTCTCTCTCTGCTCTGTTTCTATCTCATTTTTATCTTCCTTCAGTGTTATATCTATATGTGTTATATATTTTTCAATTTTGGCGATTTTATAACCTTGTTGGTATGGCACATTTCATTTATTAATTCATCTATTCATATATTCACTTGTCCATTCATTCATTCATTTATCCTCTTTCTTCATCTGTCTGTCTGGCGTTCTGTCTGTGTCTCATTCTCTCTCTCTCTCTCTCTCTCTCTCTCTCTCTCTCTCTCTCTCTCTCTCTCTCTCTCTCTCTCTCTCTCTCTCTCTCTCTCTCTCTCTCTCTCTCTCTCTCTCTCTCTCTCTCTCTCTCTCTCTCTCTCTCTCTCTCTCTCTCTCTCTCTCTCTCTCTCTCTCTCTCTCTCTCTCTCTCTCTCTCTCTCTCTCTCTCTCTCTCTCTCTCTCTCTCTCTCTCTCTCTCTCTCTCTCTCTCTCTCTCTCTCTCTCTCTCTCTCTCTCTCTCTCTCTCTCTCTCTCTCTCTCTCTCTCTCTCTCTCTCTCTCTCTCTCTCTCTCTCTCTCTCTCTCTCTCACAAACATTTATGCCGTTGGACGCTGTGCAGGAGGGACCCTAAAGTGGATTTCTGGGTCCCTCTCTGTTTGTCTTCACTACTAACCCAGAGGAGGACTTCCGCCGCACTCAGACACG
>NC_087182.1:7823754-7828754 GCF_035594125.1 Scylla paramamosain
AACAATAGGAAGAATGGGGGTTTATGGAAGACATTCAATAATGGGCAGTAATGTAAGATATCTTTCATACAAATTTAATATGAATATTGGAGACATCAATAAGGTTTGGACGCAGCTGCAGTGTGACCAGTACGAACTTGCACGGACTGGTGCACAAATTCGTGAATTGTGTTTGATGAGGGATAGATGTGATACCACAATCTTAGATGTAAGGGAAACTAAGATGTTGATTGATGCTTTGTGCACCGAGTGACGTCGGATTCAGTATGATATTGTCTAATTTAGTATAAATTTATGTCTTTTTTTTTAATAATTAAATGAAATGTTTTTCTTTCTTTTAGTTTTAGTATGTATTTTAGTTTGTGTACACATCTTGTGTGAATAAAGAATATTGAATTGAATTGAACTACTACTACTACTACTACTACTACTACTTCAACTACTACTACTACTACTACTACTACTACTACTACTACTACTACTACTACTACTACTACTACTGTTACTACTACTGTTACTACTACTACTACTACTACTACTACCACCACCACCACCACCACCACCACCACCACCACCACCACCACCACCATACATAACATCTCTATCATATAAAGCAAGAAGCTGAGATGCATTAACACACACACGCACACACACACATACATAGCCTTCCTCAGCCAGCCTCTGTGCCTCAGTTATCCTCCCTAACGCCCTACAGAAAACCATTTATAGCGCCACCTTTGGGCATCGCTCACACAAAGGTGCTCGATGCCCGAGACGCAAAAATCCTCCTGTGACCTCAGTAGACTTTTTCGATGTTGTTGTTCTTGATTGGTACAGATAGCCGGAGAGAGAGAGAGAGAGAGAGAGAGAGAGAGAGAGAGAGAGAGAGAGAGAGAGAGAGAGAGAGAGAGAGAGAGAGAGAGAGAGAGAGAGAGAGAGAGAGACTAGTAAGGCAAGCTCTCCTTTGTCTCTCTCTCTCTCTCTCTCTCTCTCTCTCTCTCTCTCTCTCTCTCTCTCTCTCTCTCTCGTCCTCCCCTCCATTTTTCCTTAATTCTCGCTATTATCCTCTTACTTTCTTTCTTCTAGCTTTCTCCTTTCCCTTCTTACACCCTTCTTTCTTCTCTCCTCTTTCCACTTTCCCCTTTTATAACAAGTATTTCGCACTGTATTTCCTTCCTTCCTTCCATCCTCATCCGCCTCCTCCTCTTCCACTAAGACTTTTTCTCACTTTTTTCCACCTTAACCCCGTTTCCGCTTCTCGTCTTCCTCCTCTTCCTCCTCTTTTTCCGCCTCTTCCCTCATCTCCCCCACGTCACCCGAATCATTAGTGAAAATGGAGAAAGTTTACGTATATACAGGAGTGAAATAAATGCACGTCCTCCCTGTCAACGCGAGGGGGAGAGAGAGAGAGAGAGAGAGAGAGAGAGAGAGAGAGAGAGAGAGAGAGAGAGAGAGAGAGAGAGAGAGAGAGAGAGAGAGAGAGAGAGAGAGAGAGAGAGAGAGAGAATATCAAGGACGAGGAAAAGGCAGAAAAGATAGAAGGAAGGAAGGTAGGGAGGAAGGAAGGAAGGATTGAAAAGCACTGAGACCAGGGATGAAATGTGTGTGTGTGTGTGTGTGTGTGTGTGTGTGTGTGTGTGTGTGTGTGTGTGTGTGTGCTTTGTATATTTGAAAACTTAACACGATTTTGATCAAAGTTTATTTTTATTTATTTTCTCTCCACTCTCTCTCTCTCTCTCTCTCTCTCTCTCTCTCTCTCTCTCTCTCTCTCTCTCTCTCTCTCTCTCTCTCTCTCTCTCTCTCTCTCTCTCTCTCTCATTCTTTATTCAGCGTTTCTCTTTGCGTCTCATTACAGAGCGCGGGGCCCCGTGAACTCTGCACTGCCACCTGTAAATGAAAATAATCATTAATGAGTTTGTATGAAAAGACCCAAGTTTTCTAAGAATATTCGGTGCATTCACAAGAGTCCTGCACTTTCTTGCACAAAATGTATGCATTACCGGACCTGGAATATATATATAGGTTAGTAGATACACAGATAGACTTAGGATGAATGCATTTCTTGATAGATTGCTGTATAAATAGATAGGAATATAGACTGATGGATAGTTACAGAGATAGATAGATAGATAGACGCCTGGACAGATAAGAAGACAAAGAGGTAGGTAGAAAATATCATTACATGTTTCAAGAAAATATGAGAGAGAAAGGTGGAAAATGAATAAGGAAGAAGAGGAAGGGAGATAGAAAGGGAAGGAAAACAAACAGTTCCGCGGATACAGGTGGGAGAGAGAGGGATGTTCCGAAGGAGGAGGAGGAGGATTTGCATGAGAGGCGACAGTGTTCCGTCGAGAGGAATACATCACCGTCTCCCCCTACGAGTCTCTCATCATAATATTTACATAACGAATGAGGCGACTCCGTGTTTTATTGCGTCTGTAGGGAAGCCACCTGCACACTGCGCCCGAGACACACACACACACACACACACACACACACACACACACACACACACACACACACACACACACACACACACACACACACACACACACACACACACACACACACACACACACACACACACACACACACACACACACACACACACAGAGAGAGAGAGAGAGAGAGAGAGAGAGAGAGAGAGAGAGAGAGAGAGAGAGAGAGAGAGAGAGAGAGAGAGAGAGAGACACACACACACACACACACACACACACACACACACACACACACACACACACACACACACACACACACACACACACACACACACACACACACACACACACACACACACACAGAAGAGAAGGGAAGTTATTAAATGTTTTGTATTGTTTTCTATTGCTATTTTCTTTTGTATCGTTGATGAATTTGTTAATAATAAAAAGCTTTCCTAAACGTGAAAAACTTAAACTACAAACGTCTGTTTTACCATCTGCTTAATGATTTTTTTTTTTTTGAAAGAACGAATCACTTTTCCGATGATGACTCGCCCATTATACAAAGGTGTGGCCAGTAAAAATTGACCGGTTTTAAGGTGAGATGCAATGGGCGCTGCCTTACGAAGATAACCATGTTGTGTACATTGTGAAATATTGTACTTCCTTTGTGCCAAGTCTCACCTTACACCACCTCACGGTATTCTGTTGCCGTTACTACACTACTGACGCTACTAAATGAATAAGTTATATATATATATATATATATATATATATATATATATATATATATATATATATATATATATATATATATATATATATATATATATATATATATATATATATATATATATATATATATATATATATATATATATATATATATATATATATATATATATATATATATATTCTTTTAGAGATTTTGGTGAAACTTTTGCTGTTGCCTTAGACATATCGAAAGCTTTTGATAGAATATGGCACAAAACTTTGATTTCCAAACTACCCTCCTACGGCTTCTATCCTTCTTTCTGTAACTTCACCTCAAGTTTTCTTTCTGACCATTCTGTTGCTGCTGTGATAGACGGGCACTGTTCTTCTCCTAAATTTGTTATCAGTTGTGTTCCTCAGAGTTCTGTCTTGTCACCCATTGTCTTCCTATTATTCATCAATGATCTTCTGAACGAAATTTCTTGTCCTATCCACTCCTACTTTCCACCTTGCTATGACTTGAATTCCTTCAAGAGTAAGGTTTCAAGACACTTATCTTTCAGTTTTTGAGCACCGCTTCGGACTCTATTCGGGGACCGGCGTCTGTGGGCTTTTTTTTTTCTTTTTTTTTCAGATTTTTGTTCCTCTTGGCCGGTGTCCCTCGTACATAAAAAAAAAAAATTATATATATATATATATATATATATATATATATATATATATATATATATATATATATATATATATATATATATATATATATATATATATATATATATATATATATTATCCCCAGGTGATGAGATTTAACTATATGTATCTGAATCTCTCTCTCTCTCTCTCTCTCTCTCTCTCTCTCTCTCTCTCTCTCTCTCTCTCTCTCTCTCTCTCTCTCTCTCTCTCTCTCTCTCTCTCTCTCTCTCTCTCTCTCTCTGTCTCTCTCTCTCTCTCTCTCTCTCTCTCTCTCTCTCTCTCTCTCTCTCTCTCTCTCTCTCTCTCTCTCTCTCTCTCTCTCTCTCTCTCTCTCTCTCTCTCTCTCTCTCTCTCTCTCTCTCTCTCTCTCTCTCTCTCTCTCTCTCTCTCTCTCTCTCTCTCTCTCTCTCTCTCTCTCTCTCTCTCTCTCTCTCTCTCTCTCTCTCTCTCTCTCTCTCTCTCTCTCTCTCTCTCTCTCTCTCTCTCTCTGTACTTCTCATCCAGTCTAAGTTCCCCGCCCCATCCCGTGGCTCTCCAAAGCTTCAGACACGCAGGAACCGAAGGGATACAAGCCCATGACTTCCAGGATAATAATCTCACGAGGGAGACACACTAAGTTTGCCTCCCTTACCGGGCGAAACTCTTTCCAAGTATCATGTCTGGCGGCGTCACAGGTAGAGGGAAGCGAGGAACAGGTAGCGATAGACTGGGAGGTAGTAGTGTGTACAGGAAACTTACACATCATGCACCGAGACGCAGGATGGAATGAAGGGAGAGATAAGCGGTGAGTTTATGGTAGAATTGTTACGCGTGTTGTTGTTATTATTGTTGTTATTATAGTGATCGTGTGGTAGTCTGGTGCGTGCAGGCAACACAAAGTCTCTCCACGTGTTATCTTCAAGTGAAAAACGAGCGCTGTCTTTTGTGTGGCTGAGAATATAACGCTGGAAATTGTTGTCCTCTCTTACCTCTTGTGTTCCTTTGTTCCTTTCTCTAAAAGTTGTGTATGAGAGAGAGAGAGAGAGAGAGAGAGAGAGAGAGAGAGAGAGAGAGAGAGAGAGAGAGAGAGAGAGAGAGAGAGAGAGAGAGAGAGAGAATTTGTACATCAAACAGCATTTCTTTTATCCTTGTAAGTGTCCCACGAGATCATGAAAG
>NC_087182.1:7833754-7846254 GCF_035594125.1 Scylla paramamosain
GAAGCAGGGATGGCAAGAAAAAGCAATAAGAAAACCATGGAGAACTCATGGTAAAAGAAATAAACTCAGGGACAAAGTTGAGAGAGAAGGAAAAAAAAAAATACCAACAAGAATATATAGATGTACCTGTGCCTTGGAATGCCTTTTATGCCGAAGTTCTTCAACATATACATAGGGAGTTTACATTAAAGGGATATTTCTGTGCAGGTTCCCCGACCTTGTCCCTCGCCCTTGCCTGTTAGTTATTCATTTGCGTTATTTATTGTTTGTAATTGAATATGAAAGAAGTACCATTTCATATTTATTGCTCCCGCCTAGGTTATGAATAAATATGGAAGGAGAGAGAGAGAGAGAGAGAGAGAGAGAGAGAGAGAGAGAGAGAGAGAGAGAGAGAGAGAGAGAGAGAGAGAGAGAGAGAGAGAGAGAGAGAGAGAGAGATAAATTAACAGTCAAATAGTCGAATAAATGTAAAAAAAAAATACAGAGAGAATTAATTGAAGAATTGAAGTGAAATTTTACCATTAAAGAAAAAAAGTAGAGAAAGAAAGAAAAAGACAAAATTAAGTTGAACCTATATGTATAAGAAAATATACGAGAAATTAAAGAAAAAAATTCTTAATTAAGTTGAAGTATATAATAAAACAAATCCAGAAAAAAAAAAAAACGCAGACACCAAACACATTATAGAAAATAACAAAATCATAAGGTAACCAACAAAATCCAACCAAAGACACAAAACAAGAGGACAAGAAAGACAAAGCAAAACAAAACAGAGGCAGAGAAGGAGACAGAGAACCAAACAGGCAGACAGGTAGATATGCGTAGTTAGAGAACCAGAGAGGGCTGGAGGGAGGAAGGGAGGAATGGACAGCTGGTAGGAGGCAGGGAAGGAGGGAACGCAAGGGTGGCTGGGTGAGGTGTGAAATTGGTTGGGTTGCTGTCAGAGATGGTGGTGGCAGTCCGCCTGATGCTCCTCCCTCACCCCTTGGCTGGCAGGGCGCGGCACGACGTGTGGAAACAAAAGCAAGGGGAAAAATGATGACCAGGAGAGTCGACACGAAAGAGTAAAGAACATCACTTCCTGAAAACCAGAGAGAGAGAGAGAGAGAGAGAGAGAGAGAGAGAGAGAGAGAGAGAGAGAGAGAGAGAGAGAGAGAGAGAGAGAGAGAGAGAGATTAAAGAATTCATATTAAAAAGGGGGAAGAAAGAAATAATAATTGAAGTAAAGTTAAACAAGAGGAGAGAATTATATATATATATATATATATATATATATATATATATATATATATATATATATATATATATATATATATATATATATATGAGAGAGAGAGAGAGAGAGAGAGAGAGAGAGAGAGAGAGAGAGAGAGAGAGAGAGAGAGAGAGAGAGAGAGAGAGAGAGAGAGAGAGAGAGAGAGAGAGAGATGCATTACTTGTGTAAATCAAACAATATAGTCGAAGAAGGAAAGTAAAGGTCAAACAAAACAAGAGAGAAAGAGCAACAAAAATAGAAACCAGCGAAAAGTGTTGAAAGAAAAAAAAACACGAATAAAACTCAACAACTGTGGAAGAATGTTAAAAAAATGAAATAACTCTCGATCAAACTCGAAACTCGATCAAAAATACTAAGGACACAATATACGCACACACACGCAGACACAGACACACGCACGCACGCACGCACGCACGCACGCACGCACGCACGCACGCACGCACGCACGCACGCACGCACGCACACACACACACACACACACACACACACACACACACACACACACACACACACACACACACACACACACACACACACACACACACACACACACACACTTCACTCTCCCAACACTCTTGCCCCGAGGACTGGAAGACATCTTACGTCACCCCCATCCCCAAAACCTCCAGTCCACAGTCACTCAATGACCTCAGACCAGTCTCTATCACCACCATCCCTAGCCTTATTTGTGAAGATTTTGTATATGACTGGGCCTACACCAAAATTTGTAATACCGTGGATATCAGACAGTTTGGAAATATTAAAGCCACCTCCACCTCCCATTACCTGACCAGCTTCCTTGAATTCATCCACAGCCACCTGGACAAGCGAAACACCTCTCTAGCTGTTGCTTTTGTGGACTTCAAAAAGGCTTTTGATCTTGTTGATCACACTGTTGTCATCAGCAAAGCAGTGAGTCTGGGTCTCCCTCCTAACCTGATAGCGTGGCTAGCCGACTTCCTCACAGGGAGGCGTCAGGCCGTTCGTTATCAGGGCTCTGTCTCTACTTTCCAACAGCTGACTTGTGGGATGGGTCCTCTATGCTTCCACCTCCTCATTAACGACGCCCTCACTGACACCCCCCATCGCTGGAAGTATGTGGACGACTGCACCGTGGGCGTCCCAGTTTCCACCAAGAACCCGGACTACTCGCCACTGCAAGTGATCCTGGAGCGACTGCAGACGTGGATGGAGGAGAGCAGGATGACCATCAACCACAACAAAACTGTGGTGATGCATTTCTGTACCTCCTCTGTACCAGTGCCCCCTCCCCAGCTCTCAGTGGGCCCTCACCCCCTCCAGGTAGTCCGATGTGCCAAGCTCCTCGGAGTCACGGTGGACGACCAGCTGACCTGGAAGCAGCATGTCGCCAGCACCATAAGATCAGCTACCTACAGGCTGTACATGCTGCGCAGACTCAGGTCGCTGGGGACGCCGACAGATGAGTTAAGGGGGGTGTATCTTACTTTCATCCTCCCCAAACTCATGTACGCCTCCCCAGCGTGGTCCTCCTCCCTCACACAAACTCAACAGCTACAGTTGGAGAGTGTGCAGAAAAGGGCGTGCAGGGTCATCCTTGGCCCTGCATACACCACCTATGAAGAAGCCCTGAACACCCTGTAGCTGTCCAGACTATCCACCAGGTACAGTGAGGCTCTAGAGAAGTTTGGAAGGGGACTTCTGAATCATCCACGTCTCAGAAACATGCTGCCACCTGACGCGCCTCGCCCTACCCGTGCCACCAGACACCACAATAAGATAACGCCCCTAAAGGCGCCACGTACGGACCGGTACAGACTCAGTGCGATTCCCACCATGGTGCGAGCCATCAATCAATAGTCTCTTCTAGATTTGACTTACCTTTAGGATTAATGTCAAGTATTCCCCCACCCCCAATGTACATTTTCAGTTTGTTGACTGCCTAAAGAATAAACCGTTTATTATTATTATTATTATTACACACACACACACACACACACACACACACACACACACACACACACACACACACACACACACACACACACACACACACACACACACACACACACACACACACACACACACACACACACACACACACACACACACACACACACACACACACACACACACACACACACACACCTGACAAGATGAAGACATGAGATCAAAGAACATTGATCGGCACAAAAGAGAGAGAGAGAGAGAGAGAGAGAGAGAGAGAGAGAGAGAGAGAGAGAGAGAGAGAGAGAGAGAGAGAGAGAGAGAGAGAGAGAGAGAAATACGATAAGAAATATTTGGCAGATTCATGAAAGCAAAGGATGACATGTTACTGAGACGAGCGAGGATGATAAGATCTCACTCACCAGCACAGTGTATGATTCTGCTCCAGGACAGAAAATGAAGCAAGGGAAAGATAAAAGATAGATAACAGATCACTCTATTCCATCGCTTATGTTTGTGTTCTTTTTTCGTGCATATATATCAAAGAAACGTGAAATATTAGGACGTTTTGGTTTCTCCCTAAAACCATGACGTGCTAAACCCTTTCACTTGCGATATATAACAATGCACAACACTAATGACACATTATAAAAATTTTTTAAGAACCTGTAGGAACGAAAAGAGAATGAGATAGGTAGAATATCCTGTGCTTAGCCGGAATGATAATCAAGTTGGCTGGAAAACAATACATGTTTCAGATTAAGGAGATACTTCAAATAACAGTGAAAGAGCTATATATCAACACTAGGAACACTAGTCATTGTGTATTTCAGAATCGAGTAATGCAAATACTGATAAATCTTAGTAATGGAAGTTTCGCTATAGCAATAACCGCTCTGCAGTAGTCCTTTACGACAAACTTTTAAGAAAATCACACTTGCATTGCCGACTTATTTCTCGGATCCCGAACACATTTAAGTTTTGGAAAGCAGGAAAGCGTTCAGCTGCTTCCCTGATGTCTTCCCGGCGCAGCAAACCGCGTCAAGACAGATTTGAAAAATTACACTTATTATGCCCCCGAGAATCCTTAGTGACTTTAATGGAGAATTTGATATTCAGGTAATGAAGACAAAGGATAAGACTCATGTCACTGGATTATTTACATATGACAATACATATACGAGTGATGATATCTGACAAGTATGATAGTATTAGAGTATCATAGTATTAGAGAGTTTGATATGCTCGTAATGAAAATGAAGGAAAAGACCCTTGACACTGGATTATTCAGTGAAAACACACACATACATACGAATAACGAGATCTAACAATTATGAATTAGAGTATCAGAATATTAGAGAATTTGATATGCTCGTAATGAAGGAGAAAACTCATGGTACCTAAAAATTTACATATGACAACACAAATACATACGAGTAGTGATATGAAAGTATTCAAGTATTGGGCAATTAGAGACTGATATGCTCGAGATGAAGACAACTAGATTATTCAGTGACAGCACAAATACAACGATTAATATCTGAAACAAATGCATTTATAGTGTTAGGAATTTTACAAGTGTTTCCAGGTCGTCACTGCAGTTATAATGCCATGTAGTTCAGGTGTCGAGAAACAGTTTGTCAGTATAGACAATGGTGACCTATGCAGACAAAGGCCTTGCCACGCTCCAGTGCTCCAATCAAGGACAGATATCGCCGTATGCACTAAGGAGTCTATATGTTTATGTTATTTTCCATTGTTTTTGTATGTATCAATGAGTTTGTATGCGTTTATGATACTTTCCTTTATATTTTGTTTATGTGTTAATGAGTTTGTATGTGCTTGTTACCTTCCTTTATTCCTTATCTCTGTATCAGGGAGTTTGTGTGTCTGTTATTTTCCCTTCCTTGTCTCTCACTCTTTCTTCGTCTTTCCTTCCCTACCCTCCTTCCTCCATTTACAGCACTCCAAAAAGAGAGAAATAGGAAAATGTGTCCTGGCCAAAAATATGTCCCAAAAATATATGTTAGGAAGAAATTCTGCTTCACCTTTGTGCAAAAAAGTGTTTGGTGTGTGTGTGTGTGTGTGTGTGTGTGTGTGTGTGTGTGTGTGTGTGTGTGTGTGTGTGTGTGTGAGAGAGAGAGAGAGTGCAACATTAAGATAAAAGCCATACCTTTAATGAAAAAAATAAAGATCATAATAGAACACATAATAACACTGAAGGATTAAATGTAATGGATGTAATAAAAGGGCATTGGTGTGATCCATTAAGCCACAGCGCCATTCCCTTACGCCACCTCTCAAGCCTCAACACTCGCTCCCTCTCCTTCCCTCCCTTTTCTTTCCTTATCCCTCCCTTTTCTTTGCTTTTCCCTCCCTTTCTCCCTTATATTCTCTCCTCCATCACTATTCCTGCAGCATCCACGATTCTCTCCCCTTTGCATTCTCCTCCTTTTCCACCATTTCCTCCATTTCTTTTCTCCCCACTCCTCACTCCTCATCTTTGCCCTCCTTCACCTTTCTTCTTTCTTCATACATTTTCGCCTCGACCGCTCCTCTCCCCTCGCCTCTCCCTCGGCTCTCCCCTACGCGCTCCTCTCTCCCTCCTTCAATACGGGAATCGTTGAGGAATAATGATTCAGTCCAAAATTCGAAGAAGAACGCCTCTCATGCAAATTCTTGAAGTAAGATTCGTGTTACTTCTCCTCCCACGGCGACCACAAAGCGAGCGAGAGAGAGAGAGAGAGAGAGAGAGAGAGAGAGAGAGAGAGAGAGAGAGAGAGAGAGAGAGAGAGAGAGAGAGAGAGAGAATAGATGATGCGTGAGTTAGAGAGACAGAAAGCGAAGAAAAGAAAGAAAGATAAAATGAAAAGAAAGTAAAGAATAAGAAGGAAAGAAAAATAACTTCACTTTACGGTTCAATTCTCCTTTTTCCTCCTCCTCCTCCTCCTCCTCCTCCTCCTCCTCCTCCTCCTCCTCATTTTCATCCTCCTCCATTTTCTTACTTCACTTTTTCTTTATTTTTCCATCTTCTCTGTGATGAGGTGTACTTCACATAAGATGAAGGGATTAGAAACCATAAAGAAGAGAAATATAGGATTAGATCATCGCTTGGTAAAAGTGAACACCTTACATTCGTCGTCCCTGAAGTAAAGGTATAATATAAGAAAAATACTTAAGGTTTATGGTTGGGTTCTTGTGTATGGAGGCAATATACTGTTACACTTGCAAACTCTTTCAGCTCTGTCTGTCAACATCTACCTTTCCTTCTTGCTGGAAGTTTGCCTACATTCAACCTGTTCCTAAAAAGGGTGACCGCTCTAATCCCTCAAACTACCGTCCTATTGCTTTAATTTCCTGCTTATCTAAAGTTTTTGAATCTATCCTCAACAGGAAGATTCTTAAACATCTATCACTTCACAACCTTCTATCTGATCGCCAGTATGGGTTCCGTCAAGGACGCTCTACTGGTGATCTTCTGGCTTTCCTTACTGAGTCTTGGTCATCCTCTTTTAGAGACTTTGGTGAAACTTTTGCTGTTGCCTTGGACATATCAAAAGCCTTTGATAGAGTCTGGCACAAAGCTTTGATTTCCAAACTACCCTCCTACGGTTTCTATCCTTCTCTCTGTAACTTCATCTCAAGTTTCCTTTCTGACCGTTCTATTGCTGCTGTGGTAGACGGTCACTGTTCTTCTCCTAAATCTATTAACTGTGGTGTTCCTCAGGGTTCTGTCCTGTCACCCACTCTCTTCTTATTATTCATTAATGATCTTCTAAACCAAACTTCTTGTCCTATCCACTCCTATGCTGATGATACCACCCTGCACTTTTCCACGTCTTTTCATAGACGTCCAACCCTTCAGGAGGTAAACATATCACGCAGGGAAGCCACAGAACGCCTGACTTCTGATCTTTCTAAAATTTCTGATTGGGGCAGAGCAAACTTGGTATTGTTCAATGCCTCAAAAACTCAATTCCTCCATCTATCAACTCGACACAATCTTCCAGACAACTATCCCCTCTTCTTCAATGACACTCAACTGTCCCCCTCTTCTACACTGAACATCCTCGGTCTGTCCTTTACTTATAATCTGAACTGGAAACTTCACATCTCATCTCTAGCTAAAACGGCTTCTATGAAGTTAGGTGTTCTGAGACGTCTCCGCCAGTTTTTCTCACCCCCCAGCTGCTAACTCTGTACAAGGGCCTTATCCGTCCATGTATGGAGTATGCTTCACATGTCTGGGGGGGTTCCACTCATACTGCTGTTCTAGACAGGGTGGAATCAAAAGCTTTTCGTCTCATCAACTCCTCTCCTCTAACTGACTGTCTTCAGCCTCTCTCTCACCGCCGCAATGTTGCATCTCTTGCTGTCTTCTACCGCTATTTTCATGCTAACTGCTCTTCTGATCTTGCTAACTGCATGCCTCCCCTCCTTCCGCGGCCTCGCTGCACAAGACTTTCTTCTTTCTCTCACTCCTATTCTGTCCACCTCTCTAACGCAAGAGTTAACCAGTATTCTCAATCATTCATCCCTTTCTCTGGTAAACTCTGGAACTCCTTGCCTGCTTCTGTATTTCCACCTTCCTATGACTTGAATTCCTTCAAGAGGGAGGTTTCAAGACACTTATCCACCAATTTTTGACCACTGCTTTGACCCTTTTAGGGACTGGCATTTCAGTGGGCATTTTTTTTATTAGATTTTTGTTGCCCTTGGCCAGTATCCTTCCTACATAAAAAAAAAAAAAAAAAAAAAAAATACTTACTGGGGAATCAAAACATATAAGTTAAATTAGGCATGGTTTTTATTCTTTTTTACCCTCTTTGTGTAATTGTATTTTTGGAAGTGGCATTTTGAATTATAGGAGAATCAAAACGACTTCGAAACTATAATTTGAAATGTTTTTTTTTTTTTTCATCTAGTTATAATTCTTAGGAAGCGGTATTTTGATTTTCTCTCTCTCTCTCTCTCTCTCTCTCTCTCTCTCTCTCTCTCTCTCTCTCTCTCTCTCTCTCTCTCTCTCTCTCTCTCTCTCTCTCTCTCTCTCTCTCTCTCTCTCTCTCATTTTTATGTCCTTATTAGATTCAATATAAAATAAATAGATAAAACAGCCACACGTGAGGTTAGCTTTTGATTCATTTTTTTTTTTTTTCCGAAACGAACAAAACTTCTGTGTGTTTGAAACTTCAGACAGCAGAGTCTATTCATGGTCACTTCTCTCTCACGATCCTGCTCTTCCCTCACTTGATGTCGCAGCCCTGGCTCAGGTGTGGCGGCCCCTATACCTGGTTAATTAATTATAGGTATTGGTCAGGTCTATCACCTCTCGTTCTCTGATATACGACAGCCTCTATGGTTTTATGCTTTTCATCCTCGGCTCTGTTTCACCGCGGCCACTCGGGCATTTCATATCTGTATTTTCAAGGTATAAACGTTTTCTGTATCCTTACTTGGATTTATCGTGTACTGTTTTATAGGGAAAGGTGTATTTAACCTGATTTTGTAAAAGGTCCCAACGCTTTATATCCTTTTTTTCCCTCTTCGCTTACAGGCAGCATCTAAAGATATACTACAGCGCGGAAAGTAAGAGAAAACTGTAAATATTTTTTCGCCTTTCCACTAAATCTCCTTGGTCTTATAATTCGTAAACCTTATACTGAGCTGAATCCGCCGTGAAATAATGCGGCGAATTGGTTTCATCTTTTCTTCTCGCCGCGCGGGGAGAGAGAGGAAATGAAAGGGAAGGGAAGGGGAGAAAGGTAAACGGAGGGAAAAGGAGGGGAACGGAGAGTGGAGGGAGGGAGAGAACTTACAGATGATTTGAGAGAAGGGCAAGAGAGAGAGGGAAGAGGAGGGTAAGGAAGCTATTTTTGGTGGTGAGGAAAGAGAGGAAAAACTTGTTTAATAAAGGAAAATATCAACCAACGTCGACTGTTCGTACCGCTGACCTGGAGACTGATGTGAGTTTTAGTTCCCAGCACTGCATCCGCATTCATCCCTTATTCCCTTCTTTCCCCCGCAGCATTTCTCTATTCTCGTCTTCTGTCCTTCCTCTCTGGTCTTCATCCTTGCCCTTCTCTCCTCTCTTCCGCATTCACTTATCCATCTTTTCTCGTCTTCTAGCCTTCCTTCTTGCTTTTCCTCGCGCTTCTTTTTCTCTTGTCTCTTCCGCATTTACTCTATCCTCTATCTATTAAGATCTCCTCCCTGGCCTTCTTCCTTGCCCTTTTCTCTTTTCTTCCTCATTCTTCCCTGTAGTCTCGTCTTGTAGCTCTCCTTCTCTCTTTTCTTCTTCCTTGCCCTTCTCTCTCTTTCTCAGCATTCACTCTTTCGTCTCTTCTCTCCCTGCAGTCCCACTTCCCAGAGCGTCCACTGCTCTCTTACGCCCCGCAGGAAGGCACACAAAGTTACTGTTCTTGCAAGGAAAGTCTCCTTTAACGCCTTCGAAGCGCGTTGGGACTATTCCTACATCCCTCCTCCTCTTTTTGCTCTCCCTCCTCCTCCTCCCCCTCCTCCTCCTCTTCCTCCTCTTTTTCTTCATCTCGTGGAAACTTATTTTTCCTCCTAAATTCGGATATGCTTTATTGAAGAGGAAGAGTCATGCGTCATGTGTGGAAAACGTCATTTTTTTTCTTTAATGGTGTGTTTTTTTTTCCTTCAAGTGTTCCTGGTCTTGCATTTCTCAGCTTGATCGATTTACTTACCCTCGTGTTAAATGTTTCTCGCTAACCATTAACAGGAGTCGATGTCATTTAATATTTCTCAAGTATTTGTTTTGCGTTGAAATGTGCAGTAATCGCAGTGATACTAAAATATCACGAGTATTAAGTAGCAACGCGTCACATTTACTTAATACACGCGAGTCTCCTTAACACCTTCCCTCGCCCCTTGCAGCGCGGACCCATCAGATGAGCTTGAATAAGATAATAATCATAACCTTTATCTCTGCGCTCATTCAGACCCTCACAACCTGATCCACGTATTCAGTATTCTTTTCCTCGCCGCGTGTTGAGAAGCAGCGTCTGGAAAGCGATACAGGAGCTAATTAGAACACTCGCTCCTTGGCTCTTTCCTGCCCGAGGGAAGAATATAATGAGGAAGCCGCGAGGGGAGAGAGAGGCTTCATTAGGTACCGCTCTCAGGTGTGTGAGTAAAGGTGAGGTGACAGGTGAAGTGCTTAGCTTTACTTCAAGGGATCAGGTGAGGGTAGATCCCTGTGGAGATTTACCGAATATTGGATATGAAGTGATGTGATACTGTTATCTGTCGCCTTTCACTCGTATCTCAAGCTATATCGCATCATTTTTCTTTGTAAAGTATATATGTTTATGTTACGCTTCCATAAGACCCTGTTTCTAACTACCTGTGTATATGACCTTAACTGTCCTCTTATATTTCTCTCCCCTCTTATTCCTCCTCCCTCTGTTTTTCCCTTTCCTCTCCTCTCCCCTCGGCTGCCCCCTAACTACCCATCTTCTAAAACCCTCATCTTTTACCCCTCCCCGTGTCATTACCTCCCTCTCCCCTCCTTCTCTCCCTTTCCTACCGACGTTTTTCTCTCCCTTGGTGATCGTTTTTCCTCCAGAGGCAGGTGACACCAGACCATTTCCACCCCAATCTGATTTTATACAGAATCTCATTTATAAGAAAAGTTGCAGCATCAGAAGATATTGAAAAAAAAAAAGTGAGTTTGTAGAAGGTTGAGATTTATAAAGTATTTGTTCGTGCATATTAAAAAGTCTCATGTACAGGTTCTACTAACGTGTATATATATTTGGCTCAGAGGAAGGAAGTCTCTGAAGTAGTTCGTCATGCACAGGAAAATAAAAATGATGATTCAGTATAGTATCCAGCATGAACAATAGTGTAGAATGTTGGCTTTTCAAATTGATGTATCTAAAAAGTGGTGTTGTCCTTAAAAAAAAAAATAAATAAATAAATAAAAAAATAATAATAATAAAAATAATAATAATAAACTAAGAAATAAAACAGATCGCAGACAGAAAAAAAAAATCATACTAGGCAACAACTAGAAATTGGCAGTTTCAATCGGTGAATCCTGCCCAGTATGTTTAAAATGAAATAGCCATACATATAGAAAAATAACAATAATAACCCTTCATATTAGCAACCTCCACTAAAAAACGTAAGAAAAGATAAGTAACAAGTTCAGTTGATAAAGCTAAGAAAAATCCCAGTATAAAAGATAACAAACTCAAATAAAAAGATATACACTTGGAAGGGCAGGAAAGGAAACATATCAATTGAAATATAGAGAAACATACAACCTTCGTCTTGTTAATGCCGGCAGCGATGCAGGATGTAACATTTTTTTCTTCTTCAACACCAGGTAACTATTGGTGTTGCAGGTGTACGTGCAGGTCAGGTGTGGGAGAAGTATCAGCGGGCAATGCAGGTGTGTTGTATTTCAGGTGTGTGTTGCAACATGGGGTACGAAATATGAGCTTTCTGTGCATTGTTTGTTTTTATTTCGGTGTGTGTGTGTGTGTGTGTGTGTGTGTGTGTGTGTGTGTGTGTGTGTGTGTGTGTGTGTGTGTGTGTGTGTAGGTCAGTATGTGAGGAGGATGTTTTCATTTTGTCCTTTTTACCCTTTTTTGTGTAATGTTGACTGCTTATATTTTTCTCCACGTGTCTCTATTTCTTTATTCACTTTATTGTTGTGGAAGTTTAGTGTGTTTTTTTCTTTTTTTTATCTTCGTCAATTTTTGCATTTCTCCTACTTTTTGTGTATTCTTTCCACTGTATTTCATAATTTAAATACTCATTTTGTTCATATATTTATGTTTATTTTTTGACGGACATCTTCGTTCATTTTTTGTATTTTTATCGTTTTTTTTTTTTCATTATATTTCATCTAAATAATTTCTTCTTTTATTTAAGCTAATTTTGGAAGTCCGTCTTCAGTTTCTGCTAGTTTCCTATTGTTTTCTATATATCTGTTTTGAAAATTCCTTTAGCAACACATGATTATCTTTCTTTTCATATTTTTGGCTCTTAATTGTTTCATCAAACTCCACTTTGCTCTTTATATCATGAGAATCTTTCCCATTTTAACTCCTCGAATGTTTTTTTTTATTTTGTTTATCCTTTTTCTTTTTCTTTTCTTTCTTTTTTTTTTTACGCTGCTATTAGCATTACTTTTTTTTTTTTTCCTGCCGCCATTATTGTATTTTCAATTTCATGTCATCGTATTTTACTTTCATATATTTGTCTCGCAGTTCAGAAGCGCACACAAAATACAATAACCTCGTGTGTGTGTGTGTGTGTGTGTGTG
>NC_087182.1:7851254-7856254 GCF_035594125.1 Scylla paramamosain
TGATAATGCATTTTAGTGCCAGACCCTTCCCCCTCCACCCCACAGCTGCAGAGACGGGTACTGAATATGTATCAAACGAACACACACACACACACACACACACACACACACACACACACACACACACACACACACACACACACACACACACAGATGTATCTAAACAAGAAGGGTGTAACAAAGGGCAGTGAGAAAGGGAGAGGGAAGGGAGGGGAAGGGAATGCAGGAAAGGGAGGTTTTGTTTGCTTTTGGTGTTAGAGAGAGAGAGAGAGAGAGAGAGAGAGAGAGAGAGAGAGAGAGAGAGAGAGAGAGAGAGAGAGAGAGAGAGAGAGAAACTAGGGTCAACTGAGCGTTCTGAGTGATGTTGGTCATAAATTCCATCAAAGGTCACATATCTTGTCACTATGTATTATTACTGCAACCTTTACATCACTCCCTCACCCTCCTCCTGGCTGTCTCACTTCCTCACTCCCTGCCTCACTCAAACCTTTATAATCTACCATCCTCACCCTCCCTTCTCTTCCTCAATCTCCCTGATCTAGACATTTCTACTCTTCCTCCTTTTTGTTCCTCCCCTCCCTCCATTTCTTCCCTTTCCCCCACGCCCGCCTGGAGAGAAGATGAGATGAAATAAGAGATCATATCATCCTATTCCTCCTATGATAAATAACGTCAGATTACCATACTTTGGACTGACCCTCCTCCTTCCCACCCTGGCAAGACTCCCTGAAAAGTTGAAATTGACGTGACCTCGCTTCCCTAACTTGTGGCGATCCATCAACACGGCCAGGAAGAGAGGGAGGGAAGCGAGAGGAAGGAGAGGAGGGATTCTAGGAAAGGAAGATGGACAAGTGGGAAAAGGGATAAAGTTAAAGCAAGAAGGAGTGGTGAAGAAAAGTCCATTGCTCGAGGAAATGCTGGTATCTTATTGTCGTCGAGAGAGAGAGAGAGAGAGAGAGAGAGAGAGAGAGAGAGAGAGAGAGAGAGAGAGAGAGAGAGAGAGAGAGAGAGAGAGAGAGAGAGAGAGAGAGAGAGAGAGAGAGAGAGAGAGAGAGAGAGAGAGAGAGAGAGAGAGAGAGAGAGAGAGAGAGAGAGAGAGAGAGAGAGAGAGAGAGACTGAGATGGAGATAGGAACTGAGAGAGAGAGAGAGAGAGAGAGAGAGAGAGAGAGAGAGAGAGAGAGAGAGAGAGAGAGAGAGAGAGATGGAGATAGGAACTGAGAGAGAGAGAGAGAGAGAGAGAGAGAGAGAGAGAGAGAGAGAGAGAGAGAGAGAGAGAGAGAGAGAGAGAGAGAGAGAGAGAGAGAATACTTCGTTCTATTGTATCCCTTCATTAATTTCTTTTCACTTACCCTTCTTTCCCTCTTCCCTTCTTTCCATCCCCGCTTTTTTTTCCCTCCACTCTTAAAGTAGCTTTCGTGACCTATACTCTCCATCATCACCATAGGAAGTTACCACCACCACCACCACCACCACCACCACCACCACCACCACCACCACCACCACCACCACCACCACCACCACCACCACCACCACCACTACTACTACTACTACTACTACTACTACTACTACTACTACTACTACTACTACTACTACTACTACTACTACTACTACTACTACTACTACTTTTTTTTTTTTTTTTTTTTTTTTACTACTACTACTACTACTACTACTGTCTCTGCCACCACCACCACTACCTCTACCTCCACTACCACCACTACCACCACCGCCACCGCCACCTTCTCATTCTCAGATATCGGCTTGCCATTTCCTTCCCCTCTCCCTGACCTTACAATTTACGCGTCTTGTCACGGGCAGGATTTGCTCCATTTACATTGACCTGGTGTTCGGCGGGCACTGATACCCTCGCCCGCTTCTGTCGCATTACTGGGGCGACTAAGGTACAGGTTATCACGCATCGATCAGGTGTGTGTGTGTGTGTGTGTGTGTGTGTGTGTGTGTGTGTGTGTGTGTGTGTGTGTGTGTGTGTGTGTGTGTGTGTGTGTGTGTGTGCGCGCGCGCTTTCGTGGTGTGTAAACATTTTTGTGATCATGATGTAATTATATTAATGGCCTGTGTAACACTGCAGGGTTTAGATATCAATTAAACGCATTTCTGGTGGAACAGGTTTGTTATGTGCCTTTCGGAAATCAACCAGTGTAATTCCAGTGTTCGCCATTGCTAACAGTCTCCACTACATAATAAGGAGGGATGTTTTATTGAGGCTGTTACTATACTCCTTTTTTTTCACCATTCTGCCAAATGTCATGTTGTGTTGCTCCGGCCTGTATTCTTAAACATCTTGTCTTAATGGGACTTGTTTTTCAAAGGCTACAGAGTTGACAAGTCTGATTCTCTAAAGTGTTTTTATTTCTTTCGGAGATATGATGTATAATCCTTGTTAAATATATCTTGTTACGTATATCTTGCTTATGTTATTACGGTTTGTATTCTTGAACGCTTTATTCTTTCAATAGAGCTATTTTTTAAAGGCTTCATAAGTTATTCGTCTTTCACATTGGTGTTTACTTAAAGGTGGTGAAGAATCCTTGTTAAGCTATCACTAAAATCATGAAAATATCTTTGAAAACTTCAGTAACTTACATTAGAATTTGTTAAGCAGAAACTGAAATAATATACCAAAATGTTTAAGAATACGTACTTATGATTTAGAATATACACACATGCTGGCTTTCGAAGACATGATATATCTAAGACGAATGTACTCCTAGTCCTTCGATCCCAGCGGCAACAACCATAAACTTGATGTCACTATAAAACTCCATAAAACTCAGAGACACTACTATTTTTTAAGACACACATAGCATTTGTTTCCTTTAACACCTCTTCCTGAACTTACCGCGGAGAACAGGTGCACCCTTTTATTTCAACCATCTGTCATCCCACGCGAAGCAAGATTGAGAGATGGTAGACAGGGAGACAGGAGAGATGGAGCTGTTCTTTACGGTAGACAGTATTATATATAGTAGGGGAAAGTTATGGTTCCCTATTGATACATAACTGGAGGCGTCTTGTGACCTTACTAAGAAACGCTTTGCTCTCTTATCACGACTATTTTCAAATGCCATAGAGATTATTAGCACAATTCTCAAGAATGTTTCTCCTATTGGTAATGTATAAATTGTGCTAATCTGTCAATAGAACTATGAAATCACCTTTGAAGACCCGTGCCTCTTTAGCTATAACATTTTTAAAGTTACCGAGGTGCGACCAGAAGTGTTTCAGAATATGGTCCTTGGTGCGAGGCTTTATGGATCATGGGAGAACCTTTCTGGCAAAGATGAGATGTTTCCTCACCCATAATCAGTATTTCTCTCCCTTGTTTCTCTCAGGTGACGCAGGGAGATGATGATGAGGGTGATTAGTAGTGGCGTGAGAGGAGGGGACTTTGCAGCTTGGAAAGGGAAGACCTGCAGTAGTTAATTAGGTTAGCTATGAGTGACATTTATTGCTATTACGCAGGACGGGTCGTTCAGGTCACATAATGACATTAAAAAAAAAAAATAAATAATAATAATAATAATAATAATAATAATAATAATAATAATAATAATAATAATAATAAGAGAAGCGGAATAGAAAAAAAAAGATCCAAAAATTCCCAGCAATAAAATATAAATGTTACGGAAACAACTCTTTATTTCTCGCCGTAATGCAAATGCTGAATTATAATTGATGGCGCTATGAATACTGATATATGCCATTAGTCTGCATATAGTGACGTGTTTATTTCGACGCATTCATCGCGTTTTGTTCTGCATTCAGAGCACCAAGCATAAATCGGCTCAGAAGTTCAGTATGAAAGGATTCAAATCAAAGTGTTTTAGCACCGCGCATCTCAATGCTCCTCCTTAATAGCAGTGAGAGAGAGAGAGAGAGAGAGAGAGAGAGAGAGAGAGAGAGAGAGAGAGAGAGAGAGAGAGAGAGAGAGAGAGAGAGAGAGAGAGAGAGAGAGAGAGAGAGAACCCCATGTGATGATTTGTCAGAATAATGAGTGTTCAGTGATTCTGGGTTGACGAGACCTCAACATTAGCTTGGGGTTTTAAGTAAGTGAGAGAGAGAGAGAGAGAGAGAGAGAGAGAGAGAGAGAGAGAGAGAGAGAGAGAGAGAGAGAGAGAGAGAGAGAGAGAGAGAGAGAGAGAGAGAGAGAGAGAGAGAGAGAACCCATGTGATGATTTGTCAGAATAATGAGAGGCCATTACTCCTGCATGAGGGAGGAATAAGGTGCCACACTTGCAGGTGCACATCCCTGGCAGCACGTGTGTTCCTCACGCCACGCGCCTCTCCCTCGTGGCTGCAGTGTCTTCGTGACACACTGCAGAGTAACCATCGAACATTTTTGAGCGTCAGCTGAAGGAACACGTGTATTGGTTGTGACATGGAAGTGCTAAGGTATCCTGTCAGCAAGGGCGTTTTCCCCAGCAATCGAAGGGGCACTAGAGGTCTTAAGGCCTGAAGACTGCAGGATTCAGTTAAGCGGGAAGCCTTTCTTTACTTAATCAGCTGATTGCTCCGTGTTTGACTTTGTTTTTCTCCCTGCCAGACTTTTGTTTCCTCGTCGTGTTTTCGTGTCGTTGTCGTGACGTCACCTCAAGGAAAGTCTCCCTCACATTGCTCTTCTTTAATATATTCTTTTCTTCGGGAAGAATGTTTTTTATTCAGTCGTATTCCTGTAAAGTGGAGGTAATGGCGAACTGCAACGGAAAAGTAAAAAGTATATATATTTTATGAGAGGAGATAGAGAGAGAAGGGAGAGAAGAGAGAGAGAAGAGAGAGAAGAGAGAAGAGAGATAAGAGAAAAGAGAGATAAGAGAAAAGAGAGAAAAGAGAGAAGAGAGAAGAGAGAGAAGAAAGAAGAGAGAGAAAAGAGACAAGAGAGACAAGAGAGAGAAGAGAGACAAGAGAGAGAAGAGACAAGAGAGAGAAGAGAGATAAGAGGGAGAAGAGATAAACAAGAGAGAGAGAAGAGAGACAAGAGGG
>NC_087182.1:7861254-7863754 GCF_035594125.1 Scylla paramamosain
AGGCGACGATGCAGTACCGAGAGTCGTCCCAGTACTTAACTCTTCCTCCCTCCCTCCCACCCTCTCTTCCTTACCTCCTTTCCTTCCTCCCTCACACTCCCCTCACCACAAGCACACCCCAAAACACCCCCATACAAATCCCAGGAGCTCTCAGGACATCACTGCATTTCATACTCCCAGGAACGGATGGTGCATCAACAATGACATGGGTGAGTCGCAAGAACTATACGCATCCCATTTTTTTCTTTGCTTTATTGCGACTCCCGAAACAAGAGAGAGAGAGAGAGAGAGAGAGAGAGAGAGAGAGAGAGAGAGAGAGAGAGAGAGAGAGAGAGAGAGAGAGAGAGAGAGAGAGAGAGAGAGAGAGAGAGAGAGAGAGTCACATAATCAAAGGCTTTCAGTGTTTCACCACATTAATTAGCGAAATTAAAGAGCAGGGAATTAGCTAAGAGACGAGACATGAGTGGAGGAAGAAGAGAAGGAGGAGGAGGAGGAGGAGGAGGAGGAGGAGGAGGAGGAGGAGGAGGAGGAGGAGGAGGAGGAGGAGGAGGAGATGTTAGAAAAGAAGACCTAAAAAAAAAAAGAGATGACGAAAGGAGTGCAGATAGAAAAGGAGTGGGGAGGGAGGGGAGAGAGAGAGAGAGGGAGAGGACGGGAGAGGCAGTGAAAGAAAAGAAACTCAAGCTGAAAATATTGTGAGGGTTTATATACAAGAAGACTGTATGAGGAGAGAACAAAAGAATAACGCCACTCAAGCGAGACGAGCTAAAACATTGAGACTTGTCGGGGAGAGAGAGAGAGAGAGAGAGAGAGAGAGAGAGAGAGAGAGAGAGAGAGAGAGAGAGAGAGAGAGAGAGAGAGAGAGAGAGAGAGAGAGAGACGTCTACTAAGCATCTGGAGGGCCTCTCTCAGCTCCCCCTCAAGGCCACACGACCTCCATAAGATGAAAAAATACACAAGTAAATGACGTTACTTCTTTTTTCCATTTCCTTTTTCCCTCAGAACACGAGAGGGTTTTTTTTTTCTTCAAGGGGGAGGAGGAGGGACATTTTTCCTTTGATATTTTTTGTATCAATGGGTTTTCAACTTTTTCAAGAAACGTGTTTATTTTTTTTTTACGTTTTTTTCTCAACGTTTATTGATTGTCGATAAGATTAGTACCGCTGCTGCTTCATCTCCACCTCTTCATTCCTACGCCACGAAGGGAAATGATTGTTATAGTGGTGGGGATGTGGTCGTAGTGTTGCTGGTGTGGTTGTAGTTAATGTAATAGCGGTGGCAATGTCAATATTCTTCCTGGTTTTGTGTCTCCTCCCTGCCAACGACATGAACTGTTTGAGACAGAGAAGTATTAAGTATTAACCACATCAAAAACTATTAATGGACTCTCCTGGACTTCTCTAGTTCAAGCACTGACTGATTTCTTGTTGGCTACTTTTTTTTTTTTTTTTTTTGAGTCTGAATAGCAGCCGTGACATGTGAAAAAAAAATTAGTTGTAGGAAGAGAAATAACAGTATAGTACGAATATCACTATGTATTCCTATTCCCCACTTGCACTTTTTACTTTCACACCCGCCACCATTAAGCCCTCCAAGCCTTCGCTGCGTCACCACCTGATAACTCACCTCTAGAAAATTAGTACATAGGAGTTGGAACAGCAGTACAGTATCCTCATGCATTCCTATTCCCGCGTGCACTTTTTACCGTCACACTCACTGCCGTGAAACCTTTCAAATCTTTACTGTGTCACGTCGCCGCCTGGTAACTCACAGCCTCCATAAACTGCGCCAATATCACCCAAATAACAGAGCTTTACCTTGTTGCAGTGATTCAACATCCAGGGTTATCTGAGCACCTAAATTGTCCTCCTCTTTAAAACACTCCAGCACCTTTTTTCGCTCGCTGCATCGGCTGTCAGCTGTCCCGTCACGCTTATCTCTTCTAATTACGTTCGGAAAACTTGTTCAGAAGTGAGAATGGAAAATAGGTGTTTGTATGTCTGTTCCCATATGTATGTATGTATGTATGTATGTATGTATGTATGTATGTATGTTTTCCTACGTTTAAGAGAGGAAGATCCAAAGAAAAATAGATTAAGGGAGAAATAAAAAGGGCCGTTAATTGTCTCTTATAAAAGAAAGTACATAATATATATATATATATATATATATATATATATATATATATATATATATATATATATATATATATATATATATATATATATATACGAGTATATATATAAATTCTGGTCTGGAAGTTGTTGAAACTCCTCTCCTGCATGTGTGAGTATATATATATTTACGTATAACTTATTGCAATGTGAATATGCAATACTCAACACTGATTAATTCCACTGATATTATTACCAAACTTCAAATAACGAATGATAATATCAGTATACCTGGTCTATCTCAGAGGATTGGAAATACATATTTGCCTATGCATGTGTAAATTATTATGAAAAAAAAATACTGAGGAACGTTGCCTAATTATTAC
>NC_087182.1:7868754-7888754 GCF_035594125.1 Scylla paramamosain
CTTGACTTCGGCTTTGACTTCGGTGGTCGTTGTTGTTTAACTCTCCTTCGTTGCTTCTCTCTCTCTCTCTCTCTCTCTCTCTCTCTCTCTCTCTCTCTCTCTCTCTCTCTCTCTCTCTCTCTCTCTCTCTCTCTCTCTCTCTCTCTCTCTCTCTCTCTCTCTCCTTTGACTTTCTGCCTAGTATGCTTTCACTTGCTGTCTGCTTCTGTGTTGTATATCGCATAAAATAAGAATGATAAAAGGAATAGGACAAACACGAAACAGCTATAATATAGAAACATAATGAGAACAGACATGATATTACGAGAAATAGACAGAATTTAAAATCAAGGAGAAAAGGCGAAAATGGAAAACGATGATGTTAGTGACGATGATGACAAGAATAAGGAGGAGAATAGTAATGATGATAGTAATGATAATGATAATAATAATAATAATAATAATAATAATAATAATAATGATAATGATAATAATAATGATAATAATAAACCTTCTATAAATACATTTTCCGAAACTTTCTTCCTCAATTCCGAATTCCGTGAAAGAAAAGCAATCAGAGTCAGACACAGAGAGAGAGAGAGAGAGAGAGAGAGAGAGAGAGAGAGAGAGAGAGAGAGAGAGAGAGAGAGAGAGAGAGAGAGACTGAATGTAGTTTTTGTTCATCTGACAAGTCTGGTAGCTGTCCCCAGAGTGAGATAACAGCATTGAGAGTCCCCGAGGCAAGATTGTCCCTCCGGGGAAGGTTTGGGAGAGGAGTGACACTTCCACCTCAGGAAACGCACAAAGTTATTTTATGTAGGATTTTTCTCTTTCCTTCCCCTTTTTTTCACCCTTAACCGTGTGTGTGTGTGTGTGTGTGTGTGTGTGTGTGTGTGTGTGTGTGTGGCAAGTGGTGTTACAGAGAGAGAGAGAGAGAGAGAGAGAGAGAGAGAGAGAGAGAGAGAGAGAGAGAGAGAGCCAACATTACAATATATATTTCATCAGGTAAATATAAACGTTAATTAAGTCTTTTATTTCTCAACGATCCTTGTCTCACCTGTACTCACACTTATGTCCTCCTCCTCCTCCTCCTCCAGCTCCTCCTCCTCCTCCTTATCCTCAGTATTGTGTTATGCTAATTTTCCTTTTTCTTTTTTTCATTTTTTCTCTTACTTTAACGTACCGTTCCTCTTCTTATCATTATCTCTCCTTTTCTCCTCCTTTTGCTATTTCCAATTATCTTCTTATTCTCCATCTCTTCCCCCTCCACTTTCTCTTCTCCACTCATCCCCCTCAGTGCATTCTCATAACTCCCTGAAGGCTTCTTTACTTTGTCAACTCTCTCTCTCTCTCTCTCTCTCTCTCTCTCTCTCTCTCTCTCTCTCTCTCTCTCTCTCTCTCTCTCTCTCTCTCTCTCTCTCTCTCTCTCTCTCTCTCTCTCTCTCTCTCTCTCTCTCTCTCTCTCTCTCTCTCTCTCTCTCTCTCTCTCTCTCTCTCTCTCTCTCTCTCTCTCTCTCTCTCTCTCTCTCTCTCTCTCTCTCTCTCTCTCTCTCTCTCTCTCTCCCTTCCACATCACCTGTCCATCCCTCCATCCCTCCATCTCTCCTTTCTTCCCGCCCTCCATCCTTCCAACCCCTGCTTTCTTCCCTCTCACCTGCCCTCCCTCCCTCCCTCCCTCCCTCCCTCCCTCTTCCACCTCACCTGTTCCTTCCGTGTCAACAACTTCCATCCATTCGGGCGCTAATGTACCTGCTGGGAGTCACCTGTCCCACGGCCTTAATTAGTGGGCCCGCCACCTGCATCCCGGGCCTCACCTGGTCGGGGCTCAGGTAAACAAATAACGCCTGAGGAAATGAAGTTTAAGTAAGAGTTTGTTTTTTGCTCTTCAGTGTAAGTACGTGTACATGAACTTTCTCCTTCGCTTGTTTTTGTTTTGTTTTGTTTTGGTGTTGATTTTAGATTTTGTTATTGTTGTTATTGTTGATGATGATGTTGTTATTGCTGTTGTTGTTTTTGTTGTTGTTGGTGTTGTTGTTGTTGTTGTTTTTGTTTTTGTCGTCGTTGATGATGATGTTGCTGATGTTGTTGTTGTTGTTGTTGTTGTTGTTGTTGTTGTTGTTGTTGTTGTTGTTGTTGTTGTTGTTGTTATTGCTGCTGCTGCTGTTGGTATTGGATGTTGCGTAGATGTGGTAAGTGTTGTTGTTGGTGTTTTTTGTTGTTTTTGTTGTTGTCGCTATTATTATTATTATTATTATTATTATTATTATTATTATTATTATTATTATTATTGTTATTATTGTTATTATTATTCGTAAGATTACGTTTTTTCTGTAATTATGAGCATGGATAAATCTCTCTCTCTCTCTCTCTCTCTCTCTCTCTCTCTCTCTCTCTCTCTCTCTCTCTCTCTCTCTCTCTCTCTCTCTCTCTCTCTCTCTCTCTCTTCCCCTTTACTATCATTACGGAGAATATCAAGGGGAGATATTCTCTTATAATTCCGCCTCGAACACCAATTACATTCCTCTTCCCGCAAATAATTACATTGGAATAATCGGAAAACGCAGCCAATTACACTCGCCGAGGGTAAGGAGGGAGCGCCAAATGGGACCAATCAGCAAGCGACTTTTACCTTGAGTTTTGCAAAATTCAGCCAATAAGCGCAGAGTTTCCCACGCTCGCGTTACTTAGTACAGCCAATCCTGTGCTGAGTCTGGGAATAAAAGTGAGGGTGGCTGGGTTAATGGTGGTGGTGGTGGTGGTGGTGGTGGTGGTGTTTGCGTTGTTGTAGTTGTTGTTATTGCTTTTATTTCTCTTATGATTAGTTTTCGTAGTGGTGGAAAGTAACGAAATAGAAAGTAATAGCAAAATAGTAAAACTGATAGAAGTAATAGTAGTAGTAGTAGTAGTAGTAGTAGTAGTAGTGGTGGTGATAGTGGTAGTAGTAGTAGTAGTAGTAGTAGTAGTATTGGTGGTAGTAGTAGTAGTAGTAGTAGTAGTAGTAGTAGTAGTAATATTGGTAGTAGTAGTAATAGTAGTAGTAGTAGTAATGGTAGCAGCAGCAGCAGCAGCAGCAGCAGCAGCAGCAAAAACAGAAACATAATGGTACAACTCTAGTATTTATTCATTATAGTTGAAATAAAGATCACAACACCTAAATCTCATCAACAAAACCAGCACACACACCCACACCCAACTCACCTCACCTCAGCTCATCTCACCTCACTTTACCTATGCCGTCACACTGCTAATATCCGACGAGACGCCTCCTTTGCACGTGACGGGAATAGAAGCAGTCAATCCGTCACGTCTTCCCTGAGTGGTGACGTTCTTCCTAAGTGTGATCTTTTTACACTTTTGTCTTGAAATATAAGCCTTAAGAGCTTCTTGGTTGGCTATTCGTCAACTCGCTTCATTTAGCCAGTTGGCGCCTCATATCTCACCCTACCCGTCACTTGGGAGGGGAAAAAAAAAGGGCAGCTGTAGGAAAGGGGAGTGAGGAAAAGGGAATAAAACACCGCCCCTTTGCTGTTCATTCAAGGAAGCGCGGGGAAGAAAAGCAAGGGAAGTGTTTGGGTAGTTTTCTTCAATGGTTTTCTTTAATGTTTTTTTTTTTTTTCCTTAGTGTGTCTCCCTTTGGTTATCTGTTGAAGTAATCTGTTTGTGAGGCGAGTTGTTGTGGTTTGTTTGGGTTCTTTCCCGCCAGCTCTGTTGGATATATTTACGTGGTGGATTGCGCAGAGTGATATTTAAGAGTATGTGCTGATTTGTATCACTTAGGATCTCTCTCTCTCTCTCTCTCTCTCTCTCTCTCTCTCTCTCTCTCTCTCTCTCTCTCTCTCTCTCTCTCTCTCTCTCTCTCTCTCTCTCGTGTCATCGCCTCTTTCCTTGCATTTTCTCCAAATTCATCTTTTCATTGTATCCTTTAATTCCCCTCCTTATGCACCATCGCTTTCATTCTCTCTCTCTCTCTCTCTCTCTCTCTCTCTCTCTCTCTCTCTCTCTCTCTCTCTCTCTCTCTCTCTCTCTCTCTCTCTCTCTCTCTCTCTCTCTCTTCCACGTGCTAGTACAAGGCGCCTCGTACATTTAATGGCACGCTTGCTTCGCTCTAAGACGCCCCTGAGTAGTGAGGCGTCTGGGGACTCGTTCATGTTGCTTCGTTTACTCATGAACGGAAATTATGCGACGCTAATGGTTCTCCTCCTCCACCTGTCTTTCTGTCGGCAAGTTTGTGTGTGCGGGAAGGCAGGGCGTGGGTGAAGGGGGAGTGTGTGGTGAGAGGATGGGTGTGGGTGAGGGTTTGGGGAGGGATGTTGCTCTGTGTGTGTGTGTGTGTGTGTGTGTGTGTGTGTGTGTGTGTGTGTGTGTGTGTGTGTGTGTGTGTGTGTGTGTTATGCTTACCGAAATTGATCCAGTGTATTGTAGGATTAAATTATGGATTATGTCTGTGTTCTCTCCGCATTCTCTCTCTCTCTCTCTCTCTCTCTCTCTCTCTCTCTCTCTCTCTCTCTCTCTCTCTCTCTCTCTCTCTCTCTCTCTCTCAACACTGTTTGGCACCACTATCCCCAGAAAAAAAAGTGGATGAAAGAAATTTACAGTTAAAAATAAGATAAAGAAAAAAAAAACTATCTTACTTTGTCCTTAACCACTTTAGACTTTCATCACATTAACTCTTACTCTACGACCATGCCTTGTATATATTTCAAGAGGACGAAAAAAGAACAAAAGAAAATAATAAGAAAATAGAAACTTTAATCATATCTCAGTAGTGTGAAAGGAAAAATATCACTTGAATTACTCCCGTCTAACTTCGCGAACGTAAACTGGGAGCATAAACTGGCGTCCACAGCATCTGAGTATTTCTCGAGCAGCCGTTTCCTCTCGACACGCTAGAAGGACCACTCACACTGCCTCTCACCTCTTACATTACCTTGATTATTTGCTTCAGGTGGCGCTAAGTGACAGTTCCCACGTGAATTATGGCCTCGTCAGCACCGCAGCTCCTCCGCCCACTGAGGGAGAGACGCAGGGGAGCAACGGAGGGGAAGTCGAAACGTGAGGGAAAAAGAATGAAAGCGAAACGAACACATTTACTTTTTGCAAACCACTCCAAGTCAACACAGTCGCGGCCAGACAAACAAATAAGTAAATAAATCACCTTTCTGTTGAATCGAAACTTTTACGCCACAAGAAATCACGATGTTCTTTTTTTCTTTACGCTATTCTTTTTCCCTTCCCTTTCCAGTTCATCGCATCAATACCGTCAGATCTCACCAGTGATAAAATAGAGTTCCTGGAAGTGTCGTACAGCGGTGAACTATTTTCTGAAACACTTTTGTGCTGCACCTCGACAACTTTCAAAATATTTTAAGGATATTTTTACGTTTCTAGTGACAGATTAACAAGATTTCTACGATATGAACAGGAAAAATACTTTTGAAAATCCGGCTAATCATCTCTGTGGGCTTTGAAAATTGTCCTGGTGAGAGAGTAGAGCGTTTCAGGATAGTGTGTTTTGATCCCATAACCCCCCACTGTGGAGAATTGTTAGTCGTGCATCTGGCAGGTCCGTTCGGCGTGTTTATTTTGGGTGTTGGTGGCGGCTCGGGGTGATGGAGCGGTACCACGTGGCTGCCTCGTAATGATTAACTACGTGACACGGAAGAATGGTGCTCGCTTTTTACTGATTCTGCGGCAAAGAGAGAGAGAGAGAGAGAGAGAGAGAGAGAGAGAGAGAGAGAGAGAGAGAGAGAGAGAGAGAGAGATTTCATATATTACTAGCTTCAAATTCCAATATATTTTTACTACAAAAAATAAAAGGAGAGAAGCCGAAGCCAAAATCCATGAGCAGAGAGAGAGAGAGAGAGAGAGAGAGAGAGAGAGAGAGAGAGAGAGAGAGAGAAAGTTCGTTATATAACGTTTGGTATTGAAAAAAAAGTGTGGAGGAGGATTGGGGAAGATGTAATTGAAAAAGGTGAATGAAAAACAGGAACAGAGGAAAAAAAAAACTAACTAGGAATAGAATGAGGACCAGGAGGGGGAATGAGATGAGAGGGGAAGAGAGAGTAAGATGGAGATGTATGTAGAGGGAGGGGAGAGCGGGAGGTGAATTGGAAGGAGAGCAAATGTGTGTACAAGAGAAAGAGTTACGAGTTGATTGCAGAAGGAATAAGAAAAGAAGGAAAGAAGAGAGCAGAGAGAAGGGAAGTAATTGAAAGAAAGTAGAGTTTCAAAGTACCGAGGTGTAGGAAGAGGAGGAGGATGGATGAGTGAAAGAAAGAGGAGGAAAAAGGTGAACTGAAATGTTTCGTGAGATGAAGACGACAGACATAACAGGCAAGAGATATGAGGAGGAACACCAAAGAAAATAGTGAAATAAGATGAAAAGTTGACTCAGAATGAAATGATAAGGAAAGCAAAAAATGAAGTACTAGAGAAAGATAAGAGACGGAATCGTAGAGAGAGAGAGAGAGAGAGAGAGAGAGAGAGAGAGAGAGAGAGAGAGAGAGAGAGAGAGAGAGAGAGAGAGAGAGAGAGAGAGAGAGAGAGAGAGAGAGAGAGAGAGAGAGAGAGAGAGAGAGAGAGAGAGAGAGAGAGAGAGAGAGAGAGAGAGCATTCAAAGAAGTTCCCTCTCCATCATCATCTCCTCCTCCTCCTCCTCCTCCTCCTCCTCCTCCTCCTCCTCCTCCTCCTCCTCCTCCTCCTCCTCCTCCCCTCGTCCATCTCCTCTTGTTCTCCCTTGCTTCTGATTAAGTAGTACCATATCTAAGACAACAAAAACGGTATTTCCTCCTGAGTACCCTCCCTCTCACCATCCCTCCCTCTTCTCGCCCTCCTCTCACCCCCTTCTCTCCCTCGTCATCCCTCAAGCTGGCTACGCACTTAGTCAGCCAATTAACGTCAACCTTAGCACAATGAGACAATTTATTGGCGGTCTGGCTGAGTGACGGGCAGGAGGCGGCGTGCGAGGCGTGAACATCCGGGACAAATGATTGGGAAGACGAGATAAATAAAAGATAGAGAAATAAAGGTGGCCAATAAACAGTGATGGTTGGTGGTATGAGAGAGAGAGAGAGAGAGAGAGAGAGAGAGAGAGAGAGAGAGAGAGAGAGAGAGAGAGAGAGAGAGAGAGAGAGAGAGAGAGTTAATAAAACTGATGAAAGTTGCCGCGTGTCTTTACATGTGAGCTAGTGAGAGAAGATTATTATTACTCTCTCTCTCTCTCTCTCTCTCTCTCTCTCTCTCTCTCTCTCTCTCTCTCTCTCTCTCTCTCTCCGTCGTATACAAACAGGTAAAAATATATGTATATATCCACATCGGGATCTCTTACACAGTCCCGTGATGAGCTTCAATTAAAGAATGAAAAACGTAAATTAAGAAGAAGCACCGATGAGAGAGAGAGAGAGAGAGAGAGAGAGAGAGAGAGAGAGAGAGAGAGAGAGAGAGAGAGAGAGAGAGAGAGAGAGAGAGAGAGAGAGAGAGAGAGAGAAGCCTGAAGAACCTGAGAAAATATGAGATGAGAGAGTAAAGATGGGGAAGGATTGTGGGAGTGGTGAAGGAAGCAAGGTAATGTATAAGCAGCTGAAGGAGGAGGAGGAGGAGGAGGGAGAAAAATGAAGAGCAGGAGGGCTTTGATGGCGTCACTAAGAAAGACTGTAAGCGGGAGATGAAAGGTGCCAAAAAAAATAAATGAAAGAAGGAAAAAAGAGAGAAGAGGGAAGACCATGGAAGTAAAAAGAGCCCAGTGTGGAGTAATGGTAGAGTTTTTGTGTTTATTCAGGGACGGGAAGACAACAGCGTGATTATGTCTTGAGACCCTGAAGACAAAGGAGCTGGTGGAAAGGATAGAGGTGCGTGCGTAAAGGACGAGAGGGAGAGAGAGAGAGAGAGAGAGAGAGAGAGAGAGAGAGAGAGAGAGAGAGAGAGAGAGAGAGAGAGAGAGAGAGAGAGGGTCGTGAAACATTAAGTTATTCAAAGCATTAACTTGAGCAAACACAAACATATATTCTGGTCATACATTTGTCGCCAGGTAGGATCATAGCTTCAACTAGAACATAGCTGAATGAGATACGTATAGAACTAATGGAGTAAGAAAGAAAATATGTGATTTTTTTTAACGTGAATTGAAGGTACGAAGAGTAGAGGAATAGCAAGGGAAGGTGAAGCATAAGAAAGTCAATAGGTTACATAAGAATTAAGAACGTCCTTGCGAGAGGAGAATACAAATCACGACTTTCATTGGGAACCACCGGAGTGTGTCTAAAAAGATATTTCCTCATCCACTGATTCTGGGAAAACCTCATCTCGTATCGTGCCCTGACAGACGAGTACACACACACACACACACACACACACACACACACACACACACACACACACACACACACACACACACACACACACACACACACACACACACACACACACACACACACACACACACACACACACACACACACACACATCTCGTAGGCATCAGGAACCTAAGCCTTCTCTTGTCCTTTGTCTGAGTCTGAGGAAATGCAACGAATGGACATTGAGAGAGTGAGTGAGTGAGTGAGTGGGAGAGGTGACCTTGCCGGGAACTCGTTAGTGTGAGAGAGAGAGAGAGAGAGAGAGAGAGAGAGAGAGAGAGAGAGAGAGAGAGAGAGAGAGAGAGAGAGAGAGAGAGAGAATGGCTTACGAAGACCAGGAGACGGGGAAGAAAAGAGCAAAGAAAATAATACGGAAATCAAAGGAAAAAAAAACGTTGAATAAAGAGAACGCAATAACGGAAAGGAATAAAAATGGCAATAGAGAGAGAGAGAGAGAGAGAGAGAGAGAGAGAGAGAGAGAGAGAGAGAGAGAGAGAGACACGCACGGACAGGCACAAAGTCAGACGAGCAGATAGACAGAAAGGCGGACAGGCTCGCACACTCACAGATAACTAGGCGAGAAAGGGTAACGTGCAGTCCTTTGATCCCTTGGCTGTAGTTTTCTCATTTGCATTTATGGAAGTTAAGAGCGGAGCCAAAACGAAAAACAAGAAATAGTGAAAAAGGCATTTCCTTGTCGCGTTCTCTGTACTAGTTGTTGTTGTTGTTGTTGATGGTGGTGGTGGTGGTGGTGATTGTGGTGATGGTAGTGATAATAGTAGTGATAGTGGTTGTCTCTAATTCACCATGATATGGAAAAATTCACAACGCTAAAAGTAAGGGATGAAATCTTTATAAGCATCTACAAGAAGGAAGGGTATAAAAAAAAATACTATTAAATTTTGCGGTTATTAGTCAGTGTAATGTTTGAACGTGGCTGCGGAATTAGAAGAAACATCTCATAATGGTTAGTGATTAAGGAAATTGTGCCAAATATCAGTGAAAGGGTTACCGTATGACAGTATGATACATTTTACTTCATTTCAGTAAACCAACGCGATTTTACAAAGCTAGAATAAAACTATAGATATACAAGATTTGAACTTCCCTATCACTCCTTTACTTTTCAATGATGTCTTTGTATATTAGGCTCCAAACTTACACTATACCATTTTATTAACGGGACTGCCACGTGTAGGCCTCATGTCCTCCTGCAGCTTCCCTTATTTTCTTATATTCTCATGTTCTTATACGCGAAAGTCAAAAGGAGCGCTCGAAATTTATAACGAGGCCTACTGAGGAATGTCTATATTGAGCTTGGCGCGTGAGGTATGAGAACATTCTTACACGACACTTCAGGCCAAGACAAGACGAAATCCCTCTTAACTCCTTTGATGCTGTTGTTTCTCATCATCTCTAAATTTATAACGAGGCATACTGATGAATGTCTATGATGTGTTTGGCGCGTGACGGATGAAAGTTGTGTCGAAAGAGCAAAGCCTTTCACAATACCGGCCACATTCTTACACGACACTCAAGGCTTAAAACAAGACCAAATCCCTTTAACGCCTTTGATTCTACAGTTTTTCATTACCAACCTGAGTTCACACTTGAAAAAAAAAATAGCTAGGGGTTGAAATATATCACTCTGATCTCACCTCTAAGGAAAATACATTAAAGGTTGAGATACGAAGTCTTATTATTAAACAAGACAACCCTTTAAGTCCTGTGGGTCTATGGTTTTTTTCACCGGTGTCTCGAGGTAACTCACGAAAAAAAAAAGAGAGAAAACAAAAAAAACGCGCTAAACCTAAAAATAAACGTAGATACACAGACAAGAATAAATTCCTCTTTACTCTTGCGGCTTCACAGCATCTCATCTAGACAGCAAATTCACACATTAAAGAAAAGAGAATTGCTAAGAGTAAAAATAGCCAGAAACAGACACACAAGCATCCATCCATACATTCCTGCCCTTTGGTATTATATTTAAACCGATGCTTGTATCCGGGTGGGCTTCCATGTTGCTTATTGTTCAAAAACTCCCTAAACTAAAGAAGGTATCGCCCTTTGAGACTTGCATTCCGCGTTTTATATTCTGTTAGCGGACTGAGTGAAAAAGTTTGCTATATTTCGTTAACGGCGTGAATAGGGAAGAGTTTACGCAGTCCCTTCTCTCATGGTCTCTCTCTTTCCGGACTCTCTATCTCGCTCTCGTGCTCTCTCTCTTCCTCTCTGTTTTACGGCGGAAAAGAGTATTCTGTAGCGTGTTATTTATTGCTTCTTTTTAGGCTTCGTTCTATCATTTATTAAAGCGTTTCCCAGAACCCCATGTGTACTATTAAGCGTGAAATATAGTTAGAGAGAGAGAGAGAGAGAGAGAGAGAGAGAGAGAGAGAGAGAGAGAGAGAGAGAGAGAGAGAGAGAGAGAGAGAGAGAGAGAGAGACGGAGGGGGCGTGTTTAGTTAGTTTGGCTATCGTTCTTGCTCTTAGAGGAATGTGACGAGAGAGAGAGAGAGAGAGAGAGAGAGAGAGAGAGAGAGAGAGAGAGAGAGAGAGAGAGAGAGAGAGAGAGAGAGAGAGAGAGAGAGAGCCGCTGCTCCTCTTTAAAACTCCCTCCACCCTCCAGTGCTTGTGCTTCACGTGCCCTCAAAACTAAGAGGACCCCCGATAACTCCGTCCTCTTTAAAGGGCACAACTCAGCCTTCTAAAGTCCCCCGTGACCCCGCTTATCATGCCACGGGGAGAGGGAAAGAGGGAGAGAGTGAGGAAGGGAGAGGTAGAGGGAGAGAGGGTGAGGGGAGTGAGGGAAGGATACAAGGAGAGTGAGGGGATGGAGAGAGGGGTGGAAGAAAGAATATGAGAGGGAGTGAGGGGAGGAAGAGAGGGAAGGGAAGGATAAAGGAATGGTTAGAAGATAGGGAGAAGGGGAGAGAGGGAGAGAGAGAGAGAGAGAGAGAGAGAGAGAGAGAGAGAGAGAGAGAGAGAGAGAGAGAGAGAGAGAGAGAGAGAGAGAGAGAGAGAGAGAGAGAGAGAGAGAGAGAGAGAGATTTTATCAGTTTATTTACCTTTCCATTTATCCACATATCTCGAGAAAACACACACACACACACACACACACACACACACACACACACACACACAGAGAGAGAGAGAGAGAGAGAGAGAGAGAGAGAGAGAGAGAGAGAGAGAGAGAGAGAGAGAGAGAGAGAGATAGGTGTCCACGTTTTGCCGTCACCCCCAAAGGTCCAGGTATTTTTATCGTCCTTTTTGCACCTGCAGGAGAGGTGATCAAGACCGGCAGGTAAATTGCGGGCCAGCTTAGGAAGAGGAAGGGTGCGTGCTCTCATGATTAAAATGGAAATTCCTCTTAGTTCTTTGAGAGTCGGATTTTGTGAAGTGAAAGGCGAGACTGACGATTTTTTCCTTTACTTTTTTTTTTTTTTCCAGTCAGGCCGTGCGATCAAACGCGATCCCGGAAATAAAAGCGATAATTAATGAAGTGATTTTGCTCCTCCCAGCTGGTCGTCCTTGTTCTAGCCGTCCTCGCCATTCTTCTGTTTTTTTTTTTTTCAGTCCTATTCTTTTCTTCTCTTCCTTTGTGTTTCTCTCGTCCTCTTACTCCTGCTTTTTATGGTTTTTTTCTTCGTTCTCCTTGTTCCCGTCGTTCTCTTCATTCTCATGTTTTCTGTTCCCTTTTTTTTTTTCCTCAAAGTTCTCCCCTTCATCTCTTCTTCCTGTCTTTCTCTCTCGTCTTCTTTCTTCTTGTTATCCTCTTTTTTTTTCTTGTTCTCTCCTTGTTCTCTTCGTCCTCGTCATTCTCCTGTTATCTTATTTTTTTTCAAGGTTCTTTTCGTTCTTTATTTTCTACTTTCCCTGTATCTTTTGTGTCCTCCTCCTTGTTATTTTATATTTTTTGTGGTTCTCTTCCTTCCTTATTTCTACTCCTCTGTTGCTATCTCTCTTTCTCATCTCGTCTTTCTCCTCTAACTTTTTTTTTCCTTCTTTACTTCCCCAGTTTCTTTTCCTCCTCCTCCTCCTCCTCCTTCTCCTCCTCCTCCTCCTCCTCCTCCTCCTCCTCCTCCTCCTCCTCCTCCTCCTCCTCCTCTTCCTCCTCCTCCTCCTCCTCCTCCTCCTCCTCCTCCTCCTCCTCCTCCTCCTCCATGATCATACTGCCATGTCTTGTGTTTTCTGTCCATTTTCTTTCGTTTAGCCCACTCCGTTTTCTGTTTCAGCAAACGAGGAAGAAGAGGTAAACGACATGTGTGTGTGTGTGTGTGTGTGTGTGTGTGTGTGTGTGTGTGTGTGTGTGTGTGTGTGTGTGTGTTTGATGAAAAAATGTGGCGTTTTCTTTACAATTATAGAAAAAAATAATGGCGTATACAGTTCACAACATTCATTATAATTATTTCCTGGGCATATTCCTTCCATTAATTAAGAAAGTTATGAGCAGAGGGAAGGTGGCGTCATTTTGCCTCATTAAATTCTCGCTTTTTATATTTTTCTGTGTAAATATAAACCTTTTTGTCTACCTTTTTCTCTCTGACTAGTACCTGACTGCGTTTTTCTTTTCATTCCAAGTGGCTTTTGTTTGCCTTTCAGTCTCCGCCTCGCTCCTTCAGGCTCACCTTTTAACATTCCCTTCTTTTTCTTACCACCCCACCCACCCTCCACTTCTCCATCTCTTGTGCACTCTCTCTCTCTCTCTCTCTCTCTCTCTCTCTCTCTCTCTCTCTCTCTCTCTCTCTCTCTCTCTCTCTCTCTCTCTCTCTCTCTCTCTCTCTCTCTCTCTCTCTCTCTCTCTCTCTCTCTCTCTCTCTCTCTCTCTCTCTCTCTCTCTCTCTCTCTCTCTCGCACACTGTCTCACTTGCTTACTCTCTCACTTGTTCACATGTTCACTCGTCCTCTCCCGCTCATGTCTTTGCCTCTCTTTCTTTCCTATTTTTTTTACTCATCCTCTTTCATGTTTTTTTTTTTTCGTATTTTCTTGTCATCCGTTCTCGTATTAGTTGGGGCGAGAGGTGGGTGGGTGAGGAGGTTCCTTCTGCTGTAGTATCTTATTTCTTTATCTGTGAGTGAGATAAAACATTTTCCTCGAACAACAATGCTAGAACTAGAATATAGGTAGCTGTTTGTTTTGGTCTTCCTCCTCCTCCTCCTCCTCCTCCTCCTCCTCCTCCTCCTCCTCCTCCTCCTCCTCCTCCAACCTTCTGCTATGCTGTCCTGTCTCTCTAACCTGTAGCTAGTTAGAAGTAGTTACCAAACAACCTTGCAAGGACCAAAAGATCTGTTGCTGTTTGGCTTTCCTTTGTATTCCTCCTCCTCCTCCTCCTCCTCCTCCTCCTCCTCCTCCTCCTCCTTTTTACTCCCCATCTTCATCTCAGGATCTGTTGTTTCATTATAACCTTATTTTCTCAACCACTGTCATTATCTTAATTTTTCTCCAATAATAAGCTTCTCTCTCTCTCTCTCTCTCTCTCTCTCTCTCTCTCTCTCTCTCTCTCTCTCTCTCTCTCTCTCTCTCTCTCTCTCTCTCTCTCTCTCTCTCTCTCTCTCTCTCTGCATAAGCTTTGATAAATCTTCTTCTTTCTCATATTTTCCTTCATCTCTTTCATTTTCCTTTCCAGTTGCGTTGCTCACTTTTCTTCTCTACAACCTGATATTCTTCTCGTCTCTTCCCTTTTCCCCTCACTCCCCCTCGCTTCCCCTCCTTCCCCCATCTCCTTCCCCTCCACCCTCCTCTCCCTCCATCTTTCCAACGATAATCCGCCCCCGTATTTTTCATCTCACAATATATATTTTTCTTCTTACCGTCATATTTCGTTACTTTTCTCACTTGCTGCTCCCCATTTATTAGCCTTTAAAGTGACGTTTATCTCAGTTATACCATAAAGACTCCTGTTGCTTTCGTTTTCTTTTATGGCCTCTTGTTTACACGACTTCTTTTTATCGTTTTTCTTTGGACGTGTTTTTAGATTTATTGGATTGTTATGGATTATTATTTTTTTTCACTCTCTGTCCCATAAACTCGTCCTTGCCAATACTCGCGTGATTTATTTTTAAAATCGTGTCCGCGATTGAAATTGTAAGAGAAAGTAATTATCTAAATAAAAAAAAGTTTTCGGAATGAAATGAATCGTAATTCCGTTTCATCGAAGCTCTCGAAATTTTTGACAATGACTCGAGGAAAATGTTCATGGAAAAGTTACTTCATAACTCGCCAGTCCTTCAGGTGGCTGTCACATCAAGGGGCGCATCCTGCAGGGCCTCCCCAAACAGATATCCTTTCTTTCTTTTTTTTTTTTTTTTTTTGTTCCTTCTCACAACTTTTTTCCTTTTTTTTCCCCCTTTCGCAACGCTTTTCTTGTATTTCAATCATATCACATTAATCACATATTGTTTCACTCGGGTAGATGACCGGAATAGCCTTAGCAATCACGCTGTTAGTGCAGAGTCAATTGGACAGTTTAAAAGAAGATTAGATAAATTCATGGATAGTGATGAAAGATAGAGTGATAAGTAAGTGCAATATGCATATATTATACAGGGACAGACTAACTGGCTTTTGCATCTCCCCTTATGTTTTTTTATGTGATGTTTTTTTTTTTTTCTAGTTAAATATTCCACTCACTGTTAATCTGTCAGCATCACATCATTTTATAACTAACTTAATCTTTCCTAACTTAATAGATTCATTATCCACAGATGACAGCCGAGGTGTTACTCTGTCAGATTCCCGTCAGTACACATCGACTCAGCAGCGAGATAGCGTGACTCAGACCAGGAGTCCATTAGGTGAGTGTTTCTTCACGTGTTCCCTTCCCATTCACATTTCAGCTTCCTTCGTCTTGACAACATCCATAAGAGGGCAGCAACATCTTCAACAGTAATTTTTTACAAGGCGACATATGATCCTATTGTTGCTACGCCAAAATAATTAATCTGTCAATTTATTCGCAGAGTCACTACTTGTTCATGTGTGTGTATGTGTGTGTGTGCGTCCGTATCATTTATGCCAAAGTCTTATTTTCTCGGTCTTATCCTTTTGATGCTGCTTCCAACCTTTCTTGTTCGCTAGTAAAGGTCATTAGATCCTTTATAGTGGCCATCTCATCGCCTCCAAGGGGCTCATCATGCACTATTTATGTTCCCCGTGGAGACTCGGGGGGTGGGGACGGTGCCTGGAGGGAAGGGACTCGGGGCTTGGCACACCGCGGGGAAGTAGGTTTTTAGGGGTCGCTCATAACTTGTGGTCTTGTTGTTGCTGCTTCTGCTGGTGTTGTTGGTGTTGTTGTTGTGCTGTGCTTTTATTTTTTTTTCCTTAAGTTTAATAAAATTATATGAAGAAAGTTAATATATGTTAAAAAGGCACCACTGATAGCAAGAGGAAAGGTGGATAAACTCATGTTTTTTATCATCGGTAGTTTTCGTTTTTTGTTTGCTGTTAGTAAGGATCAAATAGTCACTGAAATAGCAGGTGGGTTTTTCTTAAAGCTTGTTTAAATCATATGAAGAAAGTTAATAATAAACTATCAAGAGACACCATTGAAAGGAAAAGAAAAGGTGAAGCTCATGTTTATTAGTACCTGCAGTTTGTGGTTGGTCAGTAAATATCAAATAACCATTAAAGTGGCAAGTGTTATTGTGTCATTAGAATATTACTGATAACAATGCATTTTTTTTTTCTGATGGAAATAGTTTAGCAGAAGATATTGACAGCGTCTTTAGAAGTTTTGACAGCTGAGTGTCATCTTCACTAACCTGAACTGTTACTACCTTTGTCACCTTTCCTACTGAAAATTAGCTTCCTGGTGAAGAAATATTATTAGAACTCTTGACCGAGGAGAAAATATGACCCGAAAAAATCAGTAACATTATTCATGACAACTATAAAGACGCCTCTGTCTGTAGAAATGTTATTAGTACTGACGACCGTGATAAGAATAACTTGAAAAATCAGTAACATTATTAATGAAATTTATAAAGACGGACACTGATATATATATATATATATATATATATATATATATATATATATATATATATATATATATATATATATATATATATATATATATATATATATATATATATATATATATATATATATATATATATATATATATATATATATATATATATATATATATATATATATATATATATATATATTTTTTTTTTTTTTTTTTTTTTTATGTAGGAAGGATACTGGCCAAGGGCAACAAAAATCTAATAAAAAAAATGCCCACTGAAATGCCAGTCCCTTAAAAGGGTCAAAGCAGTGGTCAAAAATTGGTGGATAAGTGTCTTGAAACCTCCCTCTTGAAGGAATTCAAGTCATAGGAAGGTGGAAATACAGAAGCAGGCAAGGAATTCCAGAGTTTACCAGAGAAAGGGATGAATGATTGAGAATACTGGTTAACTCTTGCGTTAGAGAGGTGGACAGAATAGGGGTGAGAGAAAGAAGAAAGTCTTGTGCAGCGAGGCCGCGGAAGGAGGGGAGGCATGCAGTTAGCAAGATCAGAAGAGCAGTTGGCATGAAAATAGCGGTAGAAGACAGCTAGATATGCAACATTGCGGCGGTGAGAGAGGGGCTGAAGACAGTCAGTTAGAGGAGAGGAGTTGATGAGACGAAAAGCTTTTGATTCCACCCTGTCTAGAAGAGCAGTATGAGTGGAACCCCCCAGACATGTGAAGCATACTCCATACATGGACGGATAAGGCCCTTGTACAGAGTTAGCAGCTGGGGGGGTGAGAGAAACTGGCGGAGACGTCTCAGAACACCTAACTTCATAGAAGCTGTTTTAGCTAGAGATGAGATGTGAAGTTTCCAGTTCAGATTATAAGTAAAGGACAGACCGAGGATGTTCAGTGTAGAAGAGGGGGACAGGTGAGTGTCATTGAAGAAGAGGGGATAGTTGTCTGGAAGATTGTGTCGAGTTGATAGATGGAGGAATTGAGTTTTTGAGGCATTGAACAATACCAAGTTTGCTCTGCCCCAATCAGAAATTTTAGAAAGATCAGAAGTCAGGCGTTCTGTGGCTTCCCTGCGTGATATGTTTACCTCCTGAAGGGTTGGACGTCTATGAAAAGACGTGGAAAAGTGCAGGGTGGTATCATCAGCATAGGAGTGGATAGGACAGGAAGTTTGATTTAGAAGATCATTAATGAATAATAAGAAGAGAGTGGATGACAGGACAGAACCGTGAGGAACACCACTGTTAATAGATTTAGGAGAAGAACAGTGACCGTCTACCACAGCAGCAATAGAACGGTCAGAAAGGAAACTTGAGATGAAGTTACAGAGAGAAGGATAGAAACCGTAGGAGGGTAGTTTGGAAATCAGAGCTTTGTGCCAGACTCTATCAAAGGCTTTTGATATGTCCAAGGCAACAGCAAAAGTTTCACCAAAGTCTCTAAAAGAGGATGACCAAGACTCAGTAAGGAAAGCCAGAAGATCACCAGTAGAGCGGCCTTGACGGAACCCATACTGGCGATCAGATAGAAGGTTGTGAAGTGATAGATGTTTAAGAATCTTCCTGTTGAGGATAGATTCAAAAACTTTAGATAAGCAGGAAACTAAAGCAATAGGACGGTAGTTTGAGGGATTAGAGCGGTCACCCTTTTTAGGAACAAGTTGAATGTAGGCAAACTTCCAGCAAGAAGGAAAGGTAGATGTTGACAGACAGAGCTGAAAGAGTTTGACTAGGCAAGGTGCAAGCACGGAGGCACAGTTTCGGAGAACAATAGGAGGGACCCCATCAGGTCCATAAGCCTTCCGAGGGTTTAGGCCAGCGAGGGCATGGAAAACATCATTACGAAGAATTTTAATACGTGGCATGAAGTAGTCAGAGGGTGGAGGAGAGGGAGGAACAAGCCCAGAATCGTCCAAGGTAGAGTTTTTAGCAAAGGTTTGAGCAAAGAGTTCAGCTTTAGAAATAGATGTGATAGCAGTGGTGCCATCTGGTTGAAATAGAGGAGGGAAAGAAGAAGCAAAGTTATTGGAGATATTTTTGGCTAGATGCCAGAAATCACGAGGGGAGTTAGATCTTGAAAGGTTTTGACATTTTCTGTTAATGAAGGAGTTTTTGGCTAGTTGGAGAACAGACTTGGCATGGTTCCGGACAGAAATATAAAGTGCATGAGATTCTGGTGAAGGAAGGCTTAAGTACCTTTTGTGGGCCACCTCTCTATCATGTATAGCACGAGAACAAGCTGTGTTAAACCAAGGTTTAGAAGGTTTAGGACGAGAAAAAGAGTGAGGAATGTACGCCTCCATGCCAGACACTATCACCTCTGTTATGCGCTCAGCACACAAAGACGGGTCTCTGACACGGAAGCAGTAGTCATTCCAAGGAAAATCAGCAAAATACCTCCTCAGGTCCCCCCAACTAGCAGAGGCAAAACGCCAGAGGCACCTTCGCTTAGGGGGATCCTGAGGAGGGATTGGAGTGATAGGACAAGATAAAGATATGAGATTGTGATCGGAGGAGCCCAACAGAGAAGAAAGGGTGACAGCATAAGCAGAAGGATTAGAGGTCAGGAAGAGGTCAAGAATGTTGGGCGTATCTCCAAGACGGTCAGGAATGCGAGTAGGGTGTTGCACCAATTGCTCTAGGTCATGGAGGATAGCAAAGTTGTAGGCTAGTTCACCAGGATGGTCAGTGAAGGGAGAGGAAAGCCAAAGTTGGTGGTGAACATTGAAGTCTCCAAGAATGGAGATCTCTGCAAAAGGGAAGAGGGTCAGAATGTGCTCCACTTTGGAAGTTAAGTAGTCAAAGAATTTCTTATAGTCAGAGGAGTTAGGAGAGAGGTATACAGCACAGATAAATTTAGTATGAGAATGACTCTGTAGTCGTAGCCAGATGGTGGAAAACTCGGAAGATTCAAGAGCGTGGGCACGAGAGCAGGTTAAGTCATTGCGCACATAAACGCAGCATCCAGCTTTGGATCGAAAATGAGGATAGAGAAAGTAGGAGGGAACAGAAAAGGGGCTACTGTCAGTTGCCTCAGACACCTGAGTTTCAGTGAGGAAAAGAAGATGAGGTTTAGAAGAGGAGAGGTGGTGTTCTACAGATTGAAAATTAGATCTTAGACCGCGAATGTTGCAGAAGTTAATGAAGAAAAAGTTGAGGGGGGTGTCAAGACACTTAGGGTCGTCGACGGAAAGGCAGTCCGACCTGGGGACATTTATGGTCCCCTCCCCAGATGGGGACTCCGAGGCTGGTGTAGGAGTCGCCATGATTTTAAAATTTTTGGAGTGAAGGGTGTGTGTGTTATTAGGTGCTTGTAGTTTTGTGTGGAGGAAGAGAGTTGTCTTTAGAAGGCAGGCTGTGACTACCCCCTTGTGTTGTGAGACACAAAGGGAAACGTTCAGTGAGGTCACAGCTGGGTTTAATGATAAGTTCACAGCACCCCCTGAACAGTGCTTTAGACCTCACTGGGAGTAATTATCGTTTCGGCAGGTGTCTACTGCCTCCTCCTCTTATATATATATATATATATATATATATATATATATATATATATATATATATATATATATATATATATATATATATATATATATATATATATATATATATATATATATATATATATATATATATATATATATATATATATATATATATATATATATATATATATTCCTTTATTGCATCATTGAAA
>NC_087182.1:7893754-7896254 GCF_035594125.1 Scylla paramamosain
ATTTTTTCCCTCTTCTCTTGCGGACTTGTTGCCTCCGTGCCGTGATGCAACTATTCTGTGGTGACGAGGACGAGAGAGAGAGAGAGAGAGAGAGAGAGAGAGAGAGAGAGAGAGAGAGAGAGAGAGAGAGAGAGAGAGAGAGAGAGAGAGAGAGTACTATTTTATTCCGTCTCTGCCTTCCACTACAAGTTTCTACGATAATAATGATAGTAGATGTTTGTAACCCCTCTGCTCTTAATATCCTTTCTCCTTACTAATCAGTGACATGGAATATAATCGCAAATAGCCTAACAATGACAAGTAGGCCTATTGTTGTTTGTTTTCGTACGTAATCTTTTGTTGTCTTGTTATCCTCCTTCCCTTTCTCTTTGCCGCTCAACCATTAAAACAAAATATTCAGAAATTCATGGGAAGAACCTTATTTCTTGTTTCCTGGAATTTTATCTCAACTTTCTGATACAAAATTAAGAAAATCAAAGGCTGGGAAGGAGAAAGAGGAGGAAGAAAAGGAGGAAGTGGAAGAGGAGGAGGTAGTGAATTTTGGCAGATAATATAAACCATCACGTAACCTATATTTAAAACTTCCAACAAATATTTGAGCGTATTGTTAAATGTTGAATGTCACGGTAACAATTTTACACACGTTTCATTGATAGAGTCTTTTCTATTGACTTCCTGTTCTGTAATTGGACACGAATTTTTCTTCCATTATAGTGAAAATATGACACTGTTTATCAATTCATTTATCTACATTGATCAGTGTGTTAATATTCTTCATCTCTTCCTCCCCTCTCTCTTCTTTCCTTCCTCCTCTCTATTTTCCTTCTTAAGAACATAAGGGAAACTGAAAGAAGCAGTCCCTTTATGTAGCAGCATATCTTACACCCATCTGCCATTCCTATTCATAAGTTTGTCTAATCTTTAAAACCTCCCTATTGACGCTGCTCTAAGAACATGATTACTGAGTCTATTCCAGTCATCCACCACTCTATCTGTGAACGAATTTCTTTCTATCTCTTGTTATCCTCCCTGCATCTTGCGTCCCACACACCCTTTCACCTCTCCCTCTCTCTGTCCTTGCTTTGAAAATATTAATAAAAAAAGTAAGGTTTCCCAGGCTGGAATGAGAGCCTTTCAGAACGCAGCGGTGTGTTTATTATCTCGTGGGAGGTTAGGTCGTCGTGTTGCCGAGCGAGACGACCCTCAATGGCTGACGGAGGACACGTAGTACGACCCTCCCTCATTAACAGCTCGCGCTGTACTGCCCCCCCCCCCCATTCCCCACCCGTGCCCGGAAAGGAGAGGAGCTTAGAGGAATGCCTGCAGGGAAAACAAGAAGAGACAGAGATTGAGAGAATGAGATGGTTTTAAATTTAAGTCTAGCGTAAGGAGATAGAAAGCAGGAAAAATCTACACGCTAAAAAGGAAAAAGGTTCTAAAGTTAAAAGAAAAAAAATCTAAAGAAGACATTTTAGAATCTAGAGAGGTTAAGAAATACAAATTAACAGAAAGACGAAGACTGAGAGTGTGAGGTGGTTTTAAATTTAAGTCTCACTTAAGAGAGGAAAGAAAACAGGGAATATAAACGTGTTTAAAGAAAGAAAAGAAAAAAAAATGAAATTCTAAAGAAGACATTTTAGAATTTTAAAGAGGTTAAGGAACACAAATGAAAAGAGAGACAGAGATTGGGAGTGAGATGGTTTTAAATATAAATTTAAGTCCAGCATAGTCCAGAATCACAAAAAAAAAAAAAACATGAAAAAAATGTACATGTTAAACACGAAAGAAAACTTTAAAGAAGACAGTTTAGAATTTAGAGAGGTTTAGGAACATACATTAATGATGAAAACGATTAAACGAACTTTAGTCAAGGCAGGAAATCGTTTCAGAAACCATATGTATGAAAGGACGAGAGGACGAGAGGAAATCCAACTGGAAAAAATACTTCCTGTGGGCGTAAACTTCAGACTGACGGGCAGACGAAGGGAAGAATTATTAAGGACGTTAGGGAATGTGTGGGGAGCAGAGAACGTGGAGCACAAAAGTAATGAAGGAAAGTAACGTTGAAGGTTATTGCAACGATGCGTTTTATTTCGCGTGAAGAAAATTGCCAAACTTATATTGGCGTTCTTCAGGGTACTTGTTCTGAACTCTTTTGCATGCATCCTTACTTTTCCTCTCCCTCTTCTTCTTCTTCCTTCCTCCTCCTCCTCCTCCTCCTCCTCCTCCTCCTCCTCCTCCTCCTCTTCCTCTTCCTCCTCCTCCTCCTCCTCCTCGTCCTCCTCCTCCTCCTCCTCCTCCTCCTCCGTCTTCTTCCTCCTCCTCCTCCTTCGCCGCCGCTTTCTGTTTTATTTATTCTCTTTTTATCCCACTTCCTCCAACACCGTCACTACATCCTTCTCCCCCTCCTCCTCCTCCTCCTCCTCCTCCTCCTCCTCCTCCTCCTCCTCCTCCTCCTCCTCCTCCTCCTCCTCCTCCTCCTCTTCTCCTTCCTCCTCCT
>NC_087182.1:7906254-7923754 GCF_035594125.1 Scylla paramamosain
AAACGCAGCACGAATATCACACACACACACACACACACACACACACACACACACACACACACACACACACACACACACACACACACACACACACACACACACACACACACACACACACACACACACACACACACACACACACACACACACACACACACACACACACACACACACACACACACTGTTGACTCAAAATTAGCACTCGCATCCCCTCACCACACTCAAAACCGAGGTGCCTTCACACACACACACACACACACACACACACACACACACACACACACACACACACACACACACACACACACACACACACACACACACACACACACACACACACACACACACACACACACACACACACACACACACACACACACATCATTCCTTCACTTCTTACCAACCCTTTACTTCTTTATCATCTCGCAGTAACACACTAATAGCAAAACCTGCCAGCATCTCTTTCCCGACCTACGTGACTCACCTGGCCGGGGGCGTCACCTGTACTGAGGCTTAATTACTGCCTACATAATTTAACGTGGGGAAAAAAAAAGTGAAATTATTACGCGGACTTTGAACCAATGACGACCTTTGGCAGCTTTGCACAGCCTAATGATCTTAATTTGCAGATGAGGAGGAGGAAGAGGAAGAGGAGGAGGGGGAAGAGGAGGAGTAGGAGGAGCTTCAGCATGTGGCAACAATGCAAAGCTCACGCTCCATATCATTTTGCACCTGCTTGTGTACAATTGGCAACACTGCCGGCTGCTTGTTACGACTATCTAAGCGTAAGGAACAGGATTGGCAACACTGTTTCCAGATCCCGTGCAGCATCAACGAGAGACGAGTTATGTGGCAACACAGCGAGAGAGAGAGAGAGAGAGAGAGAGAGAGAGAGAGAGAGAGAGAGAGAGAGAGAGAGAGAGAGAGAGAGAGAGAGAGAGGGGGGGTAGGTTAAAAATAATGAAGAGAGGGAAAGAGAGAAAGGCTGGATGTAAGAGAGAAAAAGACGAAGGGGAAGAATGAAACGGTGGGAGATAGAAAGGGAGAGAAAGATGTAGATAAAGCTAGAAAGGGTGAGATTAAAAAGAAAGATGGGGAGTAAGGAATAGATGAAGATGAAGGGATAGAGGGAGGATGAGAAAGTAAACATAAAATGCGAGGAAGTGGAAACGAAAGGGAAACGCAGGTATTGGGTAAAGGGAGAGGAGGAAAGGGGAGGAAGTAAGAGAGAGAGATAGAAAAAGAGGAAGAGATGTAAATGAAAAAAAAAAGTGAAGGGAAGGAAAGAGAAATGTTGAAAAGGAGAAAGGGAGAGATCTTGAATAAAAGGAAGAAAGGAAGGCAAGAGAGAAATAAAGAAAAGGGTAAAAGGGAGTAAGAGATGTTATATAAGGAAGATGGAAGAAAGAAAAGGAGAAATAGAGATAGCAAGAGGAGAGGTGATAGAAAAAGAGGGAATTAAGGAAGAAATAAAGATGTAAATGAGAAAATTTGCGAAAATGCGTTAAATAAAAGAAAAATGGGAGAGATATAAGTAGAAATAGAAAATGATGGAACGTAAATCATGAAAACGAAAGGGAGAGAAAAAGAAACGTTAGATTAAAAGGAAGGAGAAAGAGAGATAAAGGAAAAAAGGATGAGGATAGAAAGGAGGAAGAAAGGGATGCTGGGTGAAACGGAAAGGGAGATGTAAATTATAATGAAGAGAGGGAAAGAAATATGTTAGATTAAAGGAAGGGAGAGGGATGTTGGGAAAAAAAGAAGAGGAAAAGAAGGAAATATGGGAGATGTTTTAAAAGATGTAAATGAGAAAAAAAAAAATGTTAGAATGTGGAGGGAGAGAAAGGAAGGTGTTAGACTGTAAGGAGGAGAAAAGTGTTAGATTCAGAGGAGAGAGAGAAAGGAAGGTGTTAGACTGTAAGGAGGAGAAAAGTGTTAGATTCAGAGGAGGGAGAGAAAGGAAGGTGTTAGACTGAAAGGAGGGAAAGAAGAGTAGTGTTAGATTGAAAAGAGGGAGAGAAAGGAAGGTGCTAGATTAAAAGGAGAGAGAAAGTAGGTGTTAGATTGAAAGGAGGGGGAGAAATGAAGCGTTAGATTCAAAGGAAAGATAGAAAGGACGGTGTTAGATTGAAAGGAGGGAAAAATAGGTGTTAGGTTCAAAGGAGGTAGAGAAAGTAGGTGTTAGATTGAAAGGAGGGAGAGAAATGAAGTATTAGATTCAAAGGAAAGATAGAAAGGACGGTGTTAGATTGAAAGGAGGGAAAAATAGGTGTTAGGTTCAAAGGAGGTAGAGAAAGTAGGTGTTAGATTCAAAGGAGGGAGAGAAAGGAAGGTGTTAGATTCAAAGCAGGAAAAAAAAAATAGGTGTTAAATTCAGGGGAGGGAAAAAGTAGGTGTTAGATTCAAAGGAGGGAGAGAAATGACAGTATTAGATTAAAAGGAGGGAGAGAGAAATATAAAAAGGCGTAGAAGAGGAAGGAAGAGCACGGATTATTAATGCAGGGACGGATAACAGCGCTCGGTGTGGTGTTGCAGACTGATGTGCTGCCAGTGAAGGGGGATGAACGAGCCAACACAGGATCAACAATTACATTTAGATAGCCTCCATTAATCACACTCCTGCCCTCCTCCCTGACTTTTTTTTTATCTTAGCATTATTTATGGCAATCATTAACTGCTTCGTTGTTATTGGCTCGAATATTTCCACGTCAGGTGTTCGGTATTAATCTTCATTAGTGTTTTCTAATTACTGATGTTGTTTTTATCATTGCTGCCCGGTGGTTTTGTGTGATAGCGTGATCAGTAATAGTAGTAGTAGTAGTAGTAGTAGTAGTAGTAGTAGTAACAGCAGTCAGACACCTTCATAATACGTATACAATAGCTGTAATGTATTCCCTTGACGCTGACATCTGGGTCACGAGGATTATTTGGTAACTGGCAGGCGGTCACTCTCCGCATGAGTGTGTGAGGCGACCTGTCTCTGCCTAATCCGCTCTCAGCTCATCCCTCGTCCCTCCACGTTAGATTTAAAGCCTTTTACCTTTACTCTGATCTTGATGAGTAATACCTGACACGTTTTATCGCAAATGAACATAAAAAAAATACTCGAACTTGTGCATTAAAAAAAATTATACTTGAATGGAGCAATATTTAACGGTTCACTGCGGCAAAAAATCGGATATAATGTGATTGTACATAAATGAACGTAGTTAAAAATGCTCGTTTTCTTTTATTCATGTCTGCGGAATGATCAGGATAAAAATTAATGATATAGGGAGACAGTCAGTCATTTATGCCTCTCTGGCTGTCCTGTCCTCTGCAAATCCTACCCCACCGTAAAGAGAGACAGTCATTCATGCCTCTGTCTGTCCTGTCCTGCATTGCTATGCCTCTCTCTGCCCCCACCCTACCCCGCCGGCCCCCTAAACCCCCGCCGCGTCCCGTATCGCTCGGAGACAAAAGGCCCGGTGTGATCGCTTCACTGTTTACTAATGGGTAGGCCGCGTGTCCGCCGCTCGCCGGGCTGGGCAGGTAGAGGCGCTTATCGAAAACAGATACATGGTACACCTGTCTGACGGTAATAACGCGCGAGATACAGGTGTGTTCCCAGTGTGCAGGGAGCTGGGGGGAGAGGGAATGGGTAAGGAGAGTGATGCGTGGCAGGGGAGGGGAGTGAAGGAAGTGAGAGGGTATAGAGGTGAAGGGACGGGCAAGGGTGAATGCAGTTGAATGGAGAGGGAAGATAGGATGCTGGCGGCTGTGGCTGTGATGGGATGGATAGAGTGGATGAAGAATGCCTGGCTGCTGTAATACTTCTATACATACTCTATATATATATGTATAAGCTATAAAAGTCAAATAAAATGTACAAAATATACAGTTAATGTGAGGTGAAGGCGAGGGTCTGTAATGCATTATGTAATGCAGTCTTTTGATGTGGTTGGTTTTGACCTTTTTCTTCTTTTTCTTCTTTCCATGTGTGGCTTTTTTCGTGTCCTGTCATTTACGCTTTGAAACGAGCTAATGGAAGGAAGAGACAGGTGGAAAAAAATAAATATATACTGCTGTATAATATAAGAAAGCCCAGAAGGGGTGTGTTTCCTCTCAGCATTTTATATATTCCTTTTTATAAACACATTCTGGGAAAATGGTCTGAAAAATGTAGGAAAATTTTGAAGAGGAGAAAAGATTGGAGAGAACTTGTGGAATGTTATTAGATTATTAAAGATGATAAAAGCGTCGAGTGGAAAGGTGAAGCCCTGTCTAAGCTGCAGCACAACAACACTTTAGCTCTTTAATCATTCCGAAGCAAAATAGCAAGCAAACCCCAAAATAAATACAATAAAAGTTAGCTTATTAACGGCTTATCGATTTAGCGTTATCGAGGAGTTAGGTTTCGAGTTAAAGTTTAGCGGTTATTGAAGCTTACTTTTCTGTTAGCCGTGCCTACCACTAGTGACGGTGCAACACAACACTCCCACTCGCCTGCAACACTGCCGCTACCCACGTCTGGATGACACTCATCCGCATAACACTCCTACACCTGCTACATTGCCACTAGATACATCCCGTTGACACCTGTACACACGACTCCCACACCTGCAGCATCACTACCACCTCCTGTTCATGTGTATATGTGTGGAGGAGAATGAAGAGAATGAGGCGGATATATAGCATGAAAGATGCAAATGTAGTTTAGAGAAGGAAAGGGAAAAGAAAATTTATTGAAGTTTTTGAGAAGGAAAGATGCTTGGACAAATGTAGGAAGAGACAGTCTTGTGAAGGAGGAGGAGGAGGAGAGGAAGGGAGGGAAAGGAAAGCGAGAGGAAGGCAAAGGAACGCAATGTCGGAATCACTGGAAGGCTCAGGTGGGGAAAACAAAGAAAAAAGAACTTAGGAAATGGAGAGTGAATACTATGGATGTGTGTGTGTGTGTGTGTGTGTGTGTGTGTGTGTGTGTGTGTGTGTGTGTGTGTGTGTGTGTGTGTGTGTGTGTGTGTGTGTGTGTGTGTGTGTGTGCGCGTGTGTGTGCAATCAGGCGAGTAATATTTGAAAGCAGCATTACAATAAAGCTTACAGGACCTTTTTTTCGTTGAGGAATATAAATGCAGGCTGCCAATGCAATCGAAGGGGGTGAGGGAAGGGGAAGAAGCTCAGTTTAGAAGATAGTCATCCCATTCTTATTAGAAAAAAAAAAAAAAAAAAAACTCACACACCCATCTCGTGTCTCCTTTCCTTCCTTGCTCTCTACGTGCCCTCTCCTCTCCCCTCCTTCCCTTCCTTCCTTCCTCGCCACGCCGCATCCTCGTCACGGCCTCGAGTCCCAACCCTCACGTCTCGCAGCCTCGCATTCCTCTCACAATCACGGCAAACTATAAAAATGTTGCCCTTGAGCCTAACGCCTCCCGCAGCGCCCCCAGAGCACAGCAAGACAAGAATCTGGCTCAGTTTGGCGCGTTATGTGAGAACTTTAGACATGTTCTAGTCTCTCCTCGTCTCTGATTGGCTGCCGGGCTCCCGAGAGCCACCAATCCCGGCCCCCCTCGAGTCAGTCTTCATTGTCAAAGTTATTTCCGAGTTGTGTTGTCTCTGGATTCTGAGTGCGGCGCGGGGGTGGAACGTGGCTTTTTATCCCGCAAAACAAGGCAAACTTGGTGAAATATGACGTTTATTAATACGAGTACACCGGACAGGAAAAACCGTAAATGAAAACAATGTGCGCGAGTTTCGTCCGCACATTAACGTAACTTGGAGGAACGAGCGGCCCGGAGAGAGAAAGAGAACATTGCCGAGTGTTACCGAGAAAAACAAGCACCCAAGCTACTTTTTTTTCCCTCCCCTTCCCAGTTCGCCCGGGAAAGAAAGTGGAGCCGCCTGTGTACTCCGCCAGAGGGCAAATGTTTGTTCTCTTGATAGTGTGGAGGCTGGAGGCTCACCCTGTCTGCCTCAGCTGATAAATCCCCGCGTTGAGGCATCTTTTCCGCCACCCACTTGTTCTCTGCCATCCACTCTGCCGCAGATTCCACTAACCCTCCTCGGCTTTTAAGACCATATTCTGAAACACTTCTGCGCCACACTCCACTATGTTGAAAAAGGCTCTAATTGAAGTTACACAGGTTTATTTCAAGGATGCTTTTACGGTTCTCGTGACAGATTAATACGATTTTTATATTACTGACAGGAGAAACATTCTTTTTGAGAATGTGGCTAATCATTTCTGTAGCCTTTGAAAATCATGGTGATAAAGCAAAGTGTTTCACAACACAGGTCTTATTCACGCAGCTCAACCACACACAGGCTCCACTAAGCACTTCTATCCACTATACTAAACTCTCCACTCACTCGATCTTTTGTTACCTCTACACTACGTTGGAGTCATTTCGCTTTCTCCTCCACAGTTTTACTTTTTTTTGTAAACATGTATTTCTTTGCTCTCATTTGCACATTCCGCTACGCACTCCTTTCATCCACGACACAAAACACTCCACTCACTCCACCTTTCATTACTTCCACACTACCTAGCAGGCGTTGTACTTTCTCTTACAGAATTTACTTTTTACCCATGTATTTTCCTCTGTTCGCACGCACGGTGGAAGAAAACGAAGTCAGAACTGACCTTGGAAACAAAAAATAAAGTTCGTACTAACACAAATCATGAAGAAAAAGAAAAAAGTAAGTGAAATGGACGTCATATAGAGAGCGAAAGAAACAGGAACAAGCTGAACTGAGACACTAAACCAAACACCATATGCCGTAGACTTACATAAAAAAAAAAAAAAAGTTTCGAAACAGGGAACCAAATAACACAGGTGAAGGTTGGCTGGAAGTACCAGTGTGTGTCAAGGGCCAGTTAGGGACATAGCGGCCTTTACTAACCTGAACTTACTCCTCGTTAGTGTCTAGAGGTATCCGCCTGCCTCTTCCCTCCCTCCTGTCTTGAGTACAGCTGTGTGGAGGGTGTCTCTGAGGTGTGGCGTGGAGAACAGGTGTGTGTGTGTGTGTGTGTGTGTGTGTGTGTGTGTGTGTGTGTGTGTGTGTGTGTGTGTGTGTGTGTGTGTACAAGTGGGAAAAGCAGGAAGTTTCGAAGGTGTATCCACTCTATCACAGTTTAAGCTTTTTTTTTTTTTTTTTTTTTTTCATTTTTTCTGTGTGTGTGTGTGTGTGTGTGTGTGTGTGTGTGTGTGTGTGTGTGTGTGTGTGTGTGTGTGTGTGTGTGTGTGTGTGTGTGTGTGTGTGTCCCTCTTCCTCCCTGCTGTTGCCTGTCACTAAACGTATTTCAGTTTTTTTCTTTCTGTTTTTTGTCATGATTTTTTTCCTCGACTGTATTCTTCCCTCCCCTTTCCTTCTTTTCTCTCTCTCTCTCTCTCTCTCTCTCTCTCTCTCTCTCTCTCTCTCTCTCTCTCTCTCTCTCTCTCTCTCTCTCTCTCTCTCTCTCTCTCTCTCTCTCTCTCTCTCTCGCACACGCTTTGTCTGCTTGTCTTTCTGCCTGTCTATCTATCTGCCTGCGGATTTGTACGTCTCTTTGTGTGTGTGTGTGTGTGTGTGTGTGTGTGTGTGTGTGTGTGTGTGTGTGTGTGTGTGTGTGTGTGTGTGTCGGTGCGTCGATAGCTCGTTCTAATCCACTTCGTCTCTCCCCCTTCCTCCTTCCCCTTCCCAATACCTGATGTTCCTCTCTCTTTCGATTCCTTTCCAAAACATTTCTAGAGCTGCCTCAAAACAAAGTGTGTGTGTGTGTGTGTGTGTGTGTGTGTGTGTGTGTGTGTGTGTGTGTGTGTGTGTGTGTGTGTGTGTGTGTGTGTGTGTGTGTGTGTGTGTGTGTGTGTTTCTCGAGATATGTAGATAAATGGAAAGGTAAATAGACTGATAAAAGCTCTCTCTCTCTCTCTCTCTCTCTCTCTCTCTCTCTCTCTCTCTCTCTCTCTCTCTCTCTCTCTCTCTCTCTCTCTCTCTCTCTCTCTCTCTCTCTCTCTCTCTCTCTCTCTCTCTCTCTCTCTCTCTCTCTCTCTCTCTCTCTCTCTCTCTCTCTCTCTCTCTCTCTCTCTCTCTCTCTCTCTCTCTCTCTCTCTCTCTCTCTTTCTTGTTTCCTTTCATTCATTCATTTTCACGCCATTCATCACGTGAGGCTTTCATCTCCCTCTTTTCTCTTCTCCTACAGACACCTAAGGATTTCTCTTCCCCCTCTATTTCCTCTTTCCCTCACACTACTCTCTCTCTCTCCCTACCACTCTCCTCTCCCTGCCACTCTCACCACCCTCACTTGTGTCTGCCTCTTACGCCTCTCCTCTCTCCCACCAGGCCTCACCCACAGTTCTTTTCCTTCCCACCCTCAGTGTCATTATTCTTTTAGGATATTTCGCTCCTCTTTCCTTGGCGCACCTTTCATCTCCGGGACAGGTATTCCGAGCACGCTTCTTTCTCCCTGCAAGGTCCCTCTGCCGTATTCCTACCGACGTCCCCACAACTTCTTCTCTCCGCCCGAGTTGTTTATGCCCTCATGGGTGTTACTCCCTCCTTCCCTCCCTCTCTCTCGTCCCTCCCTTTATCCATCCATCCCTCCTTCCATCCCTCCATTCCAGTCTTCCCCTCACTCTCTCTCTCTCCCTCTCTCCCTCTTCATTCCGTCTGCCTCCGAGTAATGGCTGGGTTGAGGTGGGCTGAGGCTCCCGTCAAGGGGCTTAAGCCTCTACGCCAAATTACAAGGAACTTAAAAGTGAGCCTGTGAAATATTAAGAGTGAAATTCTTGTGTGTGTGTGTGTGTGTGTGTGTGTGTGTGTGTGTGTGTGTGTGTGTGTGTGTGTGTGTTGTTTATACTTGATGTTTTCTTGTGTGATAGTGTTTATACGTTTATATTTCTTTATGGTCTTTATGAAAGCATTTTTATTTTATTTTGCTCTCAAGAAAAAAAATAGTATTTCTTTTCTCTCGATTGTGCTGTTCGTCGTCCTCTTTTTTTATTTACTTTCCCTTTCTCTACTCTTTTAATGCTTCTTTCTTTCAACATCTTCTTTACATCCACAAACATTGAATAGATAAGCAAACGAACAGATGGACAGATGGATAGAGACAATAGGAAGATAGAGCGATAGGCAGAGAGAGAGAGAGAGAGAGAGAGAGAGAGAGAGAGAGAGAGAGAGAGAGAGAGAGAGAGAGAGAGGAAGGCCAGCCTTTCCATGTCTTGTTATTGACACTCGCCTTCCTGCCCCCCGCCCCCACCTCAAGTCTCACTCCACCCAAAAAAGAAGTGAATAAAAGAAACATTACTTGTCTCTTCCATCGCGTCTCCTCCTCCTCCTCCTCCTCCTCTTCCTTCTTCACCATTTCCTCTTCCTCGTCGTTGTCCTCCTCGTCCTCCTTCTCGTCCTCTCAGCCTCCTCTGTTTTCTACTCAGTTTGGAGAGGTGAGGAAGGGGGAGGGACAGGTAAGAGAGGCAGGTAATTGGTGGAGTATTCCCGTCCCGTTTGTCTCCGTTCGTGATGCACCGAGGCAACAAGAGGGTCAAAGTTTGTCCTCTCTTTCTTTCTTCCGCTTCCCCCAACTGCTCTCCATAATCACTTTGGGTGTAAGGTGAGGAGTGTGTGTGTGTGTGTGTGTGTGTGTGTGTGTGTGTGTGTGTGTGTGTGTGTGTGTGTGTGTGTGTGTGTGTGTGTGTGTGTGTGTGTGTGTGTGTGTGTGTGTGTGTGTGTGTGTGTGTGTGTGTGTGTGTGTGTGTGTGTGTGTGTGTGTGTGTAATAATAATAATAATAATAATAATAATAATAATAAACGGTTTATTCTTTAGGCAGTCAACAAACTGAAAATGTACATTGGGGGTTAGGAAATACTTGACATTAATCCTAAAGGTAAGTCAAATCTAGAAGAGACTATTGATTGATGGCTCGCACCATGGTGAGAATCGCACTGAGTCTGTACCGGTCCGTACGTGGCGCCTTTAGGGGCGTTATCTTATTGTGGTGTCTGGTGGCACGGGTAGGGCGAGGCGCGTCAGGCGGCAGCATGTTTCTGAGACGTGGATGAATCAGAAGTCCCCTTCCAAACTTCTCTAGAGCCTCACTGTACCTGGTGGATAGTCTGGACAGCTTCAGGGTGTTCAGGGCTTCTTCGTAGGTGGTGTATGCAGGGCCAAGGATGACCCTGCACGCCCTTTTCTGCACACTCTCCAACTGTAGCTGTTGAGTTTGTGTGTGTGTGTGTGTGTGTGTGTGTGTGTGTGTGTGTGTGTGTGTGTGTGTGTGTGTGTTTGTTTGTCATTGGGTGTAGCACATAGGTGTAGATGGGAGAGGATTGGCCGTATGGTTCAGTTAGGTGTAGAAGTAAATAAACATAAGAAAAAGGAAAGGAAAATTATGTACAGGAACAGTATTTTCTACTATCATGTATCGTGTTGCGTCTCTCTCTCTCTCTCTCTCTCTCTCTCTCTCTCTCTCTCTCTCTCTCTCTCTCTCTCTCTCTCTCTCTCTCTCTCTCTCTCTCTCTCTCTCTTGTCATCTCTCGTTTTGTATTTGTTTCTTTTTTATACGTATTAAGCTCAAGGATAAACTTTGTAAGAGATATATTAAGGTAGATAATATACTGTGAATAGTATTTTTTCATATAAATTTTATATACAGTTACAATCAGTGTAGACTTTGTGAAATGAATATAAAATGCTATGGTGTATATTTTCTATTGAAGAATCATCATTAACCTAATCATCGTCATTATCATCATCAAGCATATTAACTTTTTAGTATCAGTTTCTCTAATTCTCAAGATCATTATAGGTTTTAATCATCGTCATCTTCACCGTCATCATCAGTTCCACCTTCATCATCGTCACCATCATCATCATCATCATCATCATCATCATCATCATCATCATCATCATCATCATCAGTATCGCCAGGCATAATCAGCATCAATCTCTTTCACCATCACAGAACACCATTAAAAACTTCCAAAGCAAACACAATACACCACATAAAGACTCACTTTACAACGCCACCTCTCACTGCGCACTTGTTGGGGTCGTTGTTCTTTTTATCTTTACGTTACTTTTCCTTCCTTTGGTGTACACTGGCACGCAATAAGACATAACGAGGTTTCCTTTGTAACGGCGAGCGTGTGTGTGGCGGCGCGAGTGTGTGTATGGTTAGAGTGGTGAGTGGGTCCCCATAAAGTATCTCTAAAGTAGCTCTATTGTGTGAGAAGGAGCCACGGAGAACATTAGAGCATCATCCTCTCTCTCTCTCTCTCTCTCTCTCTCTCTCTCTCTCTCTCTCTCTCTCTCTCTCTCTCTGGTCCATCCTCTCTTTGTTCGTTTCTGTTTGTATCTCTCGACCCAATCCTCCGTTTTGTATTCCTTGCGTTTCACATCGTTGACGTTTCTCCTCCAAATTGTCTTCTTGTCTTCTTGTCTTGCTACACTACGTCTTCCTCCTGGTTGTCTCTCCTATTGCTTCCTTCCTTGACCGTCTTCCCGTTGTCCTTTCGTTTTTTTTTTCCTTCTCTCCCCCTTGTGTACATCCTTTCCCTGCATTTTCCTTTATTTCTCAGTTCCTGAACCCTGTTCCTCTCCTTCCTCTGTGCCTGGCTCTAGTTTACTCTTGGTTACGGTAGCTTATTTTATTCTTTTATCAATATATATCCATTACTGTTACGAGTATTTTCATCTCTTACCAGGGATTTTTTTAGTTGGAATAGGTGAATAGAGGGAGGCTAGGAGAACAAAGGCTTGAAAAATGATAAGGGTAAAAGGAGACTTGTGTGTGGTACTGATGCCTTATCGCTCAAGTCAATTTTACGCTGGAGTTGGCGGTGAAAAATAGCTCTTGTTGCGGAGGCTGAGAGAAGAGAGGGTTGGGAGGTGGGGTTAGTGGAGGGCGGAAGGACTGTCAGTGTTCAAGACTCCCTGGGAAGGAAAATACAGACATGTAACACTATGGAATAACACACGCTCTCTCTCTCTCTCTCTCTCTCTCTCTCTCTCTCTCTCTCTCTCTCTCTCTCTCTCTCTCTCTCTCTCTCTCTTTCTAACAAGCATTTTGATATTATTAATTTTTATACTAATATTAAATCATCACGTAAGTCCTGCCTATGTATTTTAAGTTTTCGTGGTTTCAGTACCAGATAAATCGACTTATGTTGTTATTATTTTGTTGTCATTATTATTACCATCATCATCATCATCATCATCATCATCATCATCATCATCATCATCATCATCATCATCATCAACAACAACAACAATAACAACAACAACAACAACAACAACAGTAAGCGCGCGCACACACACACACACACACACACACACACACACACACACACACACACACACACACACACACACACACACACACACACACACACACACACACACACACACACACACACACACACTACCCAGCCATCTTAATTCCGGTATATGTAACACAAACATTTTCACCTCTTTTTAATCAAAGTAAAAAAAAAAAATAAATAAAAATTGATTGATATAAACTTTCTACATCAATACTTTTCTTTTACTTTTCATAATCTAAAGTTCTCTAGTTTAGAAACTTTTTTTTTCTTTGCATTTTTTTCCAGATCTTGAGTTTTTTTCGAACTCTAAATATTTATATGATGATAGATATAATGTCCCTTACTTAAAGGAGACACATTATGCGTGAAAAAAAAAACTATTATTTGATAATAGAGATATGGTCCTTACTTAAAGCATTCACATTATGCGTATGTTAAATTTTCTTTTGTGGTCAGAGGAACGATGAATAGATAATAATATTTAACTTCACTTTTAAACAAAGTTTAGAAAGTGAAAATCTACATTTTATTGATTGATACAAACTTTATATATCAATATTTTTCTTCGTCTTAGATAATTAGTGTAGATAATGCTATATAAATTTAACTCTACTTCACTTTTAAACAGTTTGGAAAAAAATATACACATTATTGATTGGTGTAAACTTTTTATATATTTTTTTCTACTTGTTATGATGCAAAATTCTTTAATTTACAGGGAAATTTTTTACCACAAAATCTCATTTAATTTTTTTTTTCAAATTCAGACCTAAAAATAAATAAATAAATACATAAATAAATAATGAAAATCTTAACCTCCGAAATTTTATCTGATGGTAGAGTTATGTTCCATACCTAAAGCAGGCACATTTTGTGTATGTTAAATATTCTTTTGTGTTCATAAAAAAAGTGCGTTGTAATCATTATATATCTTTAACCATATTTCACTTTTAAACAAAGTTTAGAAAATAATATATAAAAAAAAGATTGATATAAACTTTCTACATCAATATATTTTTATTTTTTTCGTGATTTAAAACTGTCGTTTAGAAAAAAAAATCTAAAGTTTTTGCATTTTCTTCCAGGTTCATACTTTAAAAAAGTCTCAATTTTATTTTTCTGATAATTGAGATATGTTCCTTACTTAAAGATGACACATCGCGCGTATGTTTAATATTCTCTTGTGTCCATTGGAATGGTGGGTAGATAGTTTTATTCAGCTTTAAGTATATTTCACTTTTTAAAAAGTTTAGAAAGTAAAAACTACAATTTATTGATTGATATAATCTTTCTATATGAATATTTTATTCTACTTTTCAAGGTTTAAAATTCTGCTGTTTAGAGTTTATCTTCCCACAGAATTCATTACTCTTATAACGTTCCTTTTAGAATACTTCGCACGACAAACACCATTGCTATTATCATCATTTCCTTTTGTTTCTCTTTCGTAAGATAAGCTTCAGTATCAGTTTCATGTTTTCTATCTTTTAGTTCCTCCTTCGCATACAATTACCTCTTTCCTGTGCGTGTTTTCTAAGTTAATGTTCTCTGACTTTTGTAAACCAGTACGTCTCAGGCCTGGCCAGAAGTTAAAAATGCTAAATAACATGGAGGTGTGTAACGTGTGTTTAGAACTTGGACGCTGCTCCTCCTAAACTTTTCCTTGAGTGACCAAGATTAATGTTTTCCCTTGACGCCTCTACCTTTGCCTTGGAATTGTGATATTTACTATTTACTTAGTTACACTTAGGTCTCTTTTTCTTCATATTTTTATTATTATTAGCGTTATTTGTTTTAATATTTAGCCAGGAGGAGACTTACCCAGAAAATATATATTGCTTCTCATAAGCCTTATCAGAATCACGTAAATTCCCCGTAAGCCAAACGAATTATTTCGAAGACACTTCTATTTAGGTCAAGCAATTTAGCTGAGAATTGGCTCGTGTTTTATATATATTTTGTCCATCGATTATTTTTTTTATTGTTACGGTTACTTCTACTACTACTACTACTACTACTACTACTACTACTACTACTACTACTACTACTACTACTACTACTACTACTACTACTACTACTACTACTGCAGCTGCTGCTACTGCTGCTGCTGCTACATCGTAAAATTTGGTCGCGTTTAATATAAGTTTTGTTCATCAATTCTTCTTTCTCTTAGTGCTGCTGCTGCTGCTGCTGCTGCCACGTCCGACACTGGCCTAACAAAACACGTGACAGTCAAACGAAAATCAGCAAGCTACCTTGAATCCCGTCACGAGAGACAGCGATTCTGCTCCCACCTGCTTCCTAATGATCGGGTAGACAGCGATACTCCAATATTAGCAGTCCGGCGCCAACGATTATTACATCGACCATTGCCTGAGCCCATTGCCTCCACCCACAGCGCCGAGGAGTGCTGTAAATTCGGTTTATCCGCACGTGCTCTTCCCCTCAAATGTTTCCAGAGGTGCAAACGTGTACTGGTAGTGATGGTGATGATGATGGTGATGGTTGGTGTGGCTGTGATGGTGGTGGTGGTAGTGGTGGTGGTGGTGGTGGTGATTATTATTATTGTTATTATTATTATTATTATTATTATTATTATTATTATTATTATTATTATTATTATTATTATTATTATTATTATTATTTATTATTATTATTATTATTATTATTATTATTATTATTTTTGTTGTTATTATTATTATTGTTATTATTATTATTATTATTATTATTATTATTATTATTATTATTATCATTATTATTATTATTATTATTATTATTTTTATTATTATTATTATTATTATTATTATTATTATTATTATTATTATTATTATTATTATTATTATTATTGTTATTATTATTATTATTATTATTATTATTATTATTATTATTATTATTATTATTATTATTATTATTATTATTATTATTATTATTATTATTATTATTATTATTATTATTATCATTATTACTATTGTTGTTGTTGTTGTTGTTGTTGTTGTTGTCGTTGTTGGTGGTGGTGGTGGTGGTGGTGGTGCTGTTGGTGGTGTTGTTGTTGTTGTTGTTGTTGTCGTTGTTGTTGTTGTTTTTGTTGTTGTTGTTATTTATATTTTAAGAGAGAGAGAGAGAGAGAGAGAGAGAGAGAGAGAGAGAGAGAGAGAGAGAGAGAGAGAGAGAGAGAGAGAGAGAGAGAGAGAGAGAGAGAGCATGCCATGTCCACACACACACACACACACACACACACACACACACACACACACACACACACACACACACACACACACACACACACACACACACACACACACGACCCGAAAGCAAGACAGGAAAACAGACACAGGAAAGACAACGCAGAGAGAGAGAGAGAGAGAGAGAGAGAGAGAGAGAGAGAGAGAGAGAGAGAGAGAGAGAGAGAGAGAGAGAGAGAGAGAGAGAGAGTTTGAGGCCAATACCTGTCAGAGCTTAGTTTCTCTCTCTCTCTCTCTCTCTCTCTCTCTCTCTCTCTCTCTCTCTCTCTCTCTCTCTCTCTCTCTCTCTCTCTCTCTCTCTCTGCTGTTTAGTTTATACATTATATACTGATATTTTCTTACTGTTTCTTTTATTTTTTTTTTCTGTATTATTTGTTTATCTCCCTCTTTATATTTTTTTCTCATTTTTCTTGCTTCTTGCTGTATTCTTTTTTTTCTTTTCTCATGTTTTTACCTTTCTTTTTCCTTCATGTATTTATTTTCGTTTATTTTTGTCGTTCTTATTTGCCATCTGCTCTTTATCATTCCTTCTGTGTCTGTCGTTCTCTTCCTCCATTTGCTTTTACTGTCTCCATCTGTCCCTGTTTCTCCCTCTCATGCTCATTTATTTGTTTTTTTTCTTTGTCATCCTTTCTCCTCTCCCTCCTCCTGCTCCTGTACCTCTATCTCCTCTTGTTTGTTCCTTATATTTCTTTTCTCTTCCTTCATTTCTTCTCCACCCATTCCAGTTTCGATTCAATTTCCCTTTACTTCTTTCTCTTTCTGCTCCTCTCTCTCCTGTTCTTTTTTTTTTTTTTGTTCCCGTTTCCTCCTCCTCCTCCTCCTCCTCCTCCTCCTCCTCCTCCTCCTCCTCCTCCTCCTCCTCCTCCTCCTTTTCCTCTTCCTCTTCCTCTTCCTCTTCCTCTTCCTCCACCTACGGGAAAGCAGCAGGTGACACGTGCAGTGTTTAGTGGAGACTCGAGGGAGAGAGGGAGTCCAGCACTAGTCCAGGTGATAGATGCCTTGTCCTTACTCACCTTCCGCGGAAATTACTTGTGGGGGAATGTGTGTGTGTGTGTGTGTGTGTGTGTGTGTGTGTGTGTGTGTGTGTGTGTGTGTGTGTGTGTGTGTGTGTGTGTGTGTGTGTAGAAGTGTTCTTGTGGTTTCTTTCCCTCTTCTAATTTTTCTTTTATGTTTATTTAATCTATAAATTGCTTTCTGTATGTTTCCCTCATGTTATGTTATGTTGGGTTTTAAGTGTGTTTTTTTGGGTCAGGTTAAGTTAAGTCAGGTTCTGGGTACGTTTCCCTCTCGTTAGGTTAGATGAGGTAAGGTTAATTATGTGTTTAATCACCACTGTTCTCTTCTGTACATTTATTCCTAATCGGAATCCGCCATTGTCGTAGTATTTTTAGCTCTCCGCCACTGAAATTTCCGCCGGTTCGAACACTTCCTCTGTCTCGTCACAGGTAATCTCCCCATCCACCTGGCCTGCTAATGAGCCAGCGAAGGGGAGTGGGGAGCACCTGGGTGCCTTCTGGGCAAAACAAAAGGCGCACGGTCTGCCTCGTTCCCGGCCTGCCTAAGACGCTCTTTGTCTCTACTCCTCGCAGCATTGATTACCGAAGTCTACCCCTTGAAGACGGTCGCGTTTTCCTTTACTGCCCTCACGCCACGACGACTTGGGACTATCGCAGCAGCCACCGTCGCCTACAGGACCTACAGACAACACCGAGCATGGATGTATGAAAAACGTAACAATGGAAAGCTACGTAGGAAATCACTCGGCCGAAGTAAGCATCTTGGGAAAGAAAGAATGTCTCGCTCGATTTAAGCAGCAAAATACGAATAAAAAATATATGAGATGTGATATGAATATGAAAAAGTGATGTGATATGTGATATGAAAAGGGTGGAATATGTATAATGAAGGGTTGGGGGATAAAAAGAAATTTTCATATGCTACAAACTAACTTTCTAGCCAAGTTTTTGTTTCAAGTAAA
>NC_087182.1:7928754-7956254 GCF_035594125.1 Scylla paramamosain
CACACACACACACACACACACACACACACACACACACACACACACACACACACACACACACACACACACACACACACACACACACACACACACACACACACACACACAGAGAGAGAGAGAGAGAGAGAGAGAGAGAGAGAGAGAGAGAGAGAGAGAGAGAGAGAGAGAGAGAGAGAGAGAGAGAGAGAGAGAACAGACAGACAGGCAGACAGACAGATAGACAGACAGACAAATGAACACACACACACACACACACACACACACACACACACACACACACACACACACACACACACACACACACACACACACACACACACACACACACACACACACACACACACACACACACACACACACACACACACACACACACACACACACAGACAGACAGACAGACGGACAAGCACAGATTGAAACATGAACAAAGAGATGAAAAATAAAGACTTGATAGGTAGATTTGACACAAGAAGACAGGAATAGCAACACACAATCAGAGAGAGACAAAGAGAGTGAAACAAAGATAGATAGATAGGAGTGAAGACAAATAAAACTGGATAGATAGATGGATGGACACAATCAAGGTAGACAGGTGTGGAAGAAGCAATAACAAGGCTGTGTACACATATCCTCTCCTGGTCAGTGTTCAGCGCGTCTTGTTCACTCACGCACACATGAACACCAGCACAAAAAAAAAACGTGATATTAAACTAGGTAACCAAATTAATCTTGCTATGTTCCGTTATTAATAATTTTTATTCACATATTTTTGTTATGTCTGTGAAACATAGTCAACTTTTTTTTTTGTCATTACTTATTTCTATATTCACGTTGGAGATCATTGCAGTCGTGTCCTTGTGTTTTCCTCGTCCTCATGTTATATTTTATGTTTAACCCTTTTTATTCACCGGTAAACTATAGTAGTCTTTCTCTCTCATCACTTATTTCTATATTCACGCTGGGAGTCGTAGTGATCGTTCCCTTGTCCTCCTCGCCCTCCTCGTCGTCGTTGTCATCGTCATAGGCCCTGCCGGAGTCGTTCTATCGATATTGGAATTATTCGACAGGAAACGACTCTCCCGCTGCTTCTGAATGGTTCACATTACGTTCATGTATGAGAGTGTCTCCTTTCCTTGCCTCCTCCTCTCCTCATTACCTGCTCTAAACCTTACTTACCTTACCTTACCGTACCTCACCTTATTATATCTTACCTTACCTTCTCTTGCCTTACCTAACTTAGCTAACTTACCTTACCGTACCTTACCTACCTTACCTTACCTTACCTTATCGTAACTTATCTTACTATACCTTACCTTACCTGTGTCTTCGTGTGTATATCGCTCTGTGTCTCCTGCTGTTCCACCGCTCCTAGCTCCTCAGCCTTCAGCAGCTCCCTAATTCCTCCTTCAGTCTGCTTTCATGCCTTTCCCTCTTCCCCCTCTTTTCTCTCTCTCTCTCTCTCTCTCTCTCTCTCTCAGCCACTCGAAAAATATAGAGCTATCAGGAATCTTCTTTGAAATCGTCGTCGTCGTCATCGTCATCGTCGTTGTTGTTGTCGTTGTTGTTGTTGTTGTTGTTGTTGTTGTTGTTGTTGTTGTTGTTGTTGTTGTTGTTGTTGTTGCTGTTGTTTTTGCTGTTGCTGTTGCTGTTTTTGTTGCTGTTGTTGCTGTTGCTTACCTTTTCTTCCTTTCTTCCTTCCTTCCTTCCTTCCTTCCTTCCTTCCTTCCTTCCTTCCTTCCTTCCTTCCTTCCTTCCTTCCTTCCTTCCTTCCTTCCTTCCTTCTGTTTTTCTTTTTCTCCTCTCTTTCCCTTCATCTTTTATTTTATTTTCGTCTTACATTCCTTCCATTTTGCCTCCTTTCACACCTTCCTTCATTCATTTATATATTTCGTCCTTCCTTCCTTCCCTTATTTTCTTTTCTCTTTTCCTCCTTCCTTCCTTATTTCATTCATACATTCCCTCCTCTCCTTCCCTCCCTCTGTCCTTTCCTCTAACGCTTCCCTCCCTCTCTCTTTTCCTTCCACATCTCCCTCCCTCCCTCCATTTCAGAAGCATATCTCAGCAAGTCTTCGTTTCTGTTGTGTGTGTGTGTGTGTGTGTGTGTGTGTGTGTGTGTGTGTGTGTGTGTGTGTGTGTTTTCTTCGTCTTTTTTAAGCTCAGTTTTTTCTTCAGGTGTGCTCAAAGAAAATATGTCGGTGGGATTACCTTACCTGTCACACTTGAGGGAGCAACTCACCTGTCTCCCTCACAGGTGAAAAAAAAAAGTAAAGGTGAACCGGACCTCTTTCACTAGCTTTTTCCTTTTTCTCCTCCTCCTCCTCCTCCTCCTCCTTGTCCTTGACCTAACCTTTGTGTTCGTCTTCGTCTTTTTCCTCCTGTCTTCTCTCATTTTTCTCCTCTCTCTCTCTCTCTCTCTCTCTCTCTCTCTCTCTCTCTCTCTCTCTCTCTCTCTCTCTCTCTCTCTCTCTCTCTCTCTCTCTTCTAGCTCGCTCGCGCGCGCGCGCGCTCTCTTATTCACCTCCGAAATCTAATATTCCCTTTTCCTTCAGGTATTGCTGCCGTGCCTTACCTTTCCTCCTCTTATTGCCTCTTATGCTTCCTTCTTTCACTCTTCTTTTCTCTCTTCTTTCTTTCAGTCTGTTTTTCCTTCCTTCCTTCCTTCCTTCCTTCCTTCCTTCCTTCCTTCCTTCCTTCCTTCCTTCCTTCCTTCCTTCCTTCCTTTCTTTTTTGTTGTTGTCCACCACCACCACAAACAATATTTCCTCCTTCTCCTTCTTCTCTTCTTCTTCATCCTCTTCTTTCTCTTTCTCCTCCTGTTACCATATAGCTGATGGATACGAATTTAGAGAGACATTCTGATTCCCTTATTAAGATTTAATTCCTTCCCTGTCATCATAATGGAAGTTACAAGACGGAGAGGAACAGGAGAAGTAGAAGGAGGAGAACCAGTCTTGTGTTATCTGTCTCCTACTCTTCCACTTTTCCACCTTCCCTTCCACACTCTACCTTTAGTATGTCCTCCACTTCCCGTTCTGTACCCTCCGTACCTCTCCCTAACACATTCTCTTTCCCTTCCCCCTTCCGCGTTTTTTTGGTAAAGAAACAGTCGAGTAACGAGTAGTGTTTTATCTCCTATTGTACTCCGTGTGCTTTAAAGATGCTGGTGAGAGAATCAATATTGGCAGAGTTACACCTCTCCTCGATTCTGTTTCCTTTACTCTATTTGCCTTAGGAATTTATAAAGGGAAAACGGGAATGGGTTACACACACCACAGTTTACTTTTCCGTGGGGGACTTTCGTGTTTTGTTATTTTTTGTATCATCGCGAAACATGAAAAGTTGTTCATTAGTAAACATATAAATGTATCCCTTATAATTGTTTTTTTTTTATTTTTTTTATTTATTTAGTTTGGAAATAATAGCGAAGAATATACATAAATCTCGAATGAAAATTTAGCCAGCACATATTGACACAGATAGCTAGAGAAAAGATAGTAAATCAAAGGAAACATAAAGGAAATGACCAGATACATTGGCAGAAAAAAAAATCAAAGAAAACAAAGTTATTAGATGGAAAAGACATAAGATTACGTAGTATGGAAAAAAAGAAAAAAAAAAACTAGCGGTACACTTAGCGACACGAATAGCTAAAGAAAAGTAAATAAAAAGAAACACGAAAGAAACAACCAAACATTTATTAGCAGAGAAAATCAGAGAAGACAAACTGATCATATTGGAAAGAAAATAAGACAAGACGATGTAATACAGTAAAAGATCACACCATGAAAAAAAAAAAAAAATCAGCGGTATACATATCGACACGAATAGTTAAAGAAAAGAGAGTAAATGAAAATGAAGCACGAAGGAAACAATCAAACACACACTGACAGAGGAAATCAGAGAACACAAACTTATCAAATGGAAATAACATAAGATAAGATGACGCAATACAGTAAAAGATGACACCATATACCAAAAATATGAATGACCCTGCTTCACTAGGCCACAACTTTGCCCACCACGACCATCAGCATCAACCTTCAATATCACCAATTGACCGCCGCTCCTCCGGCGTCCATATATACCACAATTTACTGGATTATTATGAGGCTTCCGAGGGACACTGCCGCCTCTCCGCCTACCTGGACAGAGAGAGAGAGAGAGAGAGAGAGAGAGAGAGAGAGAGAGAGAGAGAGAGAGAGAGAGAGAGAGAGAGAGAGAGAGAGAGAGCGTGGTACATAGAAAAGCAGGCCACAACAGACCTTGCGGTCCTCACGAGGTGACCTGACCTAGGATTACTAAGGTGACAGTAGAAGAAAAGGACAGGAAAGCAGAAGGCTGTCTCCCCACCCTCCAATCCCTCCGTCATAAACCGTACAGGAAAACAGGTCGGAAAGAAATACCTTACGAGATTAGAAAAGGGAAAACCCGAAGGAAATTTTATAGGAAAGAAAGAAAATAGATGAAATGAGGTGCCCCATTTCCTGAAGGCAAAGAAGTTAATCACTAACAAACAAACACTGTTACCCGCGGATTGCAGGCAAAATATTTGTCAAGACGGCGTTTAAAAAGTCTCTACGGTATTACAGTCTATCACGTCTCGAGGAAGCCTATTCCATAGTTTTACTACTCGGTGTAAAAAAACATTTTTTGTTTCATGAGAGTTGGAGGGTTTCCCAACAATTTTGCAACCCTTTCCTCTCGTGTAATTTGAAAAATCTGTCATGAAATATTTACTGCAGTCCATGTTATCAATGACTTTGATGATTTAAAACAGCTGTATTAAGTCACCTCTTACGGTTCTTTGTATTAATTGAATATATTTAATTCTTTAAGACGCTCATGTTATGATTTGTTTCTTAGGCTTGGTATCATTTTTGTTACTCTACGCTGAACTCTTTCTAATCTATCAATGTCTCTTTGGTAATAGTGGCACCAGAGAGAGAGAGAGAGAGAGAGAGAGAGAGAGAGAGAGAGAGAGAGAGAGAGAGTTAAAAAAATACTCCTCCTTGACTCCTAAAATTAGCACCAATTAAAAAAGTGACAATCCATATAAGAAAATCCTCTTTTATCACACAGTCTTACTAAAAACATCACTGGACACACCCTCTCTCTCTCTCTCTCTCTCTCTCTCTCTCTCTCTCTCTCTCTCTCTCTCTCTCTCTCTCTCTCTCTCTCTCTCTCTCTCTCTCTCTCTCTTCCTGTCTCCTTTCGTTCCCTGGCGCCTCTCCCTCCCTCGTGGCCTCTCTGCCTCCTCCCTTTCAAAGTTAATTACTAAAGATTAGGTTCCCGCTGTAAAAATTCGATGTGAAGTGAGTCTCTTCCCCAAATAAGAATCCAAAGTGTGTGTGTGTGTGTGTGTGTGTGTGTGTGTGTGTGTGTGTGTGTGTGTGTGTGTGTGTGTGTGTGTGTCCGCGTGTGTGTGTCCGCGTGTGTCGGAGCTCTGATGCATCTGAAGTAATTATAAAGGGTTATTTTCTCGTTTCATGTTCTAAAATTGTGATTTATATATATATATATATATATATATATATATATATATATATATATATATATATATATATATATATATATATATATATATATATATATATATATATATATATATATATATATATATATATATATATATATATATATATATATATAATGAGTAGGAAGTCCACTTACTGATCTTGATTTATTAATGAGCTGATGAACCAAAGTGAAATAGATATGATAGTAAGCTTAATAATTTGACCTGGTTCACACACACACACACACACACACACACACACACACACACACACACACACACACACACACACACACACACACACACACACACACACACACACACACACACACACACACACACACACACACACACACACACACACACTTTTCATGAATTTAACGTCTTCAGGACTCAAGACAGAAGTGTTAAGGCTCAGCGAGAACTAAACTGACCTTTTCAACTCTGTATTGGTTTTCTCTCTTCATGAGGTGGAGTTGGAAAGTTCTCTTTCTTTCAATAAGTTTCGCTGCGTAACCGTGGCGAGTTTGAGAGACACACACACACACACACACACACACACACACACACACACACACACACACACACACACACACACACACACACACACACACACACACACACACACACACACACACACACACACACACACACACACACACACACACACACACACACACACACACACACACACACACACACACACACACACACACACACACACACACACACACACACAGAAATAGTTTATTGATTACGGCAAGCAATGTAATAATAATGATTAGTTCGTATACGAGTACTATAACTTAGAAATTTTAGTGTCGCGATCCATACATCATACATCTTCAGGTCACAATTTTCTCCAACAGTAAATCCTTCATACTCAGTAACACACACACACACACACACACACACACACACACACACACACACACACACACACACACACACACACACACACACACACACACACACACACACACACACACACACACACACACACACACACACACACACACACACACACACACACACACACACACACACACACACACACACACACACACACACACACACACACACACACACACACACACACACACACACACACACACACACACACACACACACACACACACACACACACACACACACACACACACACACACACACACACACACACACACACACACACACACACACACACACACACACACACACACACACACACACACACACACACACACACACACACACACACACACACACACACACACACACACACACACACACACACACACACACACACACACACACACACACACACACACACACACACACACACACACACACACACACACACACACACACACACACACACACACACACACACACACACACACACACACACACACACACACACACACACACACACACACACACACACACACACACACACACACACACACACACACACACACACACACACACACACACACACACACACACACACACACACACACACACACACACACACACACACACACACACACACACACACACACACACACACACACACACACACACACACACACACACACACACACACACACACACACACACACACACACACACACACACACACACACACACACACACACACACACACACACACACACACACACACACACACACACACACACACACACACACACACACACACACACACACACACACACACACACACACACACACACACACACACACACACACACACACACACACACACACACACACACACACACACACACACACACACACACACACACACACACACACACACACACACACACACACACACACACACACACACACACACACACACACACACACACACACACACACACACACACACACACACACACACACACACACACACACACACACACACACACACACACACACACACACACACACACACACACACACACACACACACACACACACACACACACACACACACACACACACATATTTCAACAAAGGGACTTTGTAAGAGTTATAGAATGTATAAAGACTTGTATTGCAGAGAAGATTACCTATTGAAACTTAAAAAGAGTATCAGAATGCCTTTGATTAAAATAAGAACAAATAACAATAGACTACCTGTTGTGAAAGGAAGATATGATAGTATAGATAGGGAAGAAAGATTATGTACTTTATGTAGATGTAATGTTGTTGGAGATGAATATCATATTTTATTGTCATGCCCTAATGATAACATCGTGGAGCTCAGAAACAAATATATTCCAAATTATTATAGAAATAACCCAACAGTGAATAAGTTTATCCAATTAATGCAAAGTAAAAGTCAATATATTTTGTCTAACATTTCTCTTTTTTTAAAAACTACCTATAATTTTTTTTAGGTAACAGAAAGTTGATTTATATAAGTTGTTAGTGTTTGTTTGTATCTGAAATAATTGCAGGAGCTGTGCTCCATACTTTGTATCACAAAGTCTGAGCATGTAAATAAATCTGAATCTGAATCTGAATCTGAATCTGAATCACACACACACACACACACACACACACACACACACACACACACACACACACACACACACACACACACACACACACACACACACACACACACACACACACACACACACACACACACACACACACACACACACACACACACACACACACACACACACACACACACACACACACACACACACACACACACACACACACACACACACACACACACACACACACACACACACACACACACACACACACACACACACACACACACACACACACACACACACACACACACACACACACACACACACACACACACACACACACACACACACACACACACACACACACACACACACACACACACACACACACACACACACACACACACACACACACACACACACACACACACACACACACACACACACACACACACACACACACACACACACACACACACACACACACACACACACACACACACACACACACACACACACACACACACACACACACACACACACACACACACACACACACACACACACACACACACACACACACACACACACACACACACACACACACACACACACACACACACACACACACACACACACACACACACACACACACACACACACACACACACACACACACACACACACACACACACACACACACACACACACACACACACACACACACACACACACACACACACACACACACACACACACACACACACACACACACACACACACACACACACACACACACACACACACACACACACACACACACACACACACACACACACACACACACACACACACACACACACACACACACACACACACACACACACACACACACACACACACACACACACACACACACACACACACACACACACACACACACACACACACACACACACACACACACACACACACACACACACACACACACACACACACACACACACACACACACACACACACACACACACACACACACACACACACACACACACACACACACACACACACACACACACACACACACACACACACACACACACACACACACACACACACACACACACACACACACACACACACACACACACACACACACACACACACACACACACACACACACACACACACACACACACACACACACACACACACACACACACACACACACACACACACACACACACACACACACACACACACACACACACACACACACACACACACACACACACACACACACACACACACAGCATCCACAATCTTCCTCCACTATAATGTGTATTAGCATCACCTGAGGTCAGACAGGCCCAGCACCCCCTCACCTGCGCACCTAATTACCTAATCTCGTTACCTGTGGAGCATCAGCAGGATTACACCTTTACAAAATTAGGCGCCGTGAATACCAGGTAACAGGTGGAAACTGACAGGTATTGGTGGGGGTGAGGAGTTTGTTATTGTTGTCTTCCTTGTACTTGTATTTCTTTTATGTAGCTTTTTTTCTTCTTTTGCCTCCCTCTGTTTCTTCATTTTCATCTACTCCTCCTCCCCCTCCTACTATTGTTATCTTCCATATATGTGTTTTTTTTTTTTTATTTATGTGGTTTAATTTTTTTTCTTTCCTTTTCCTTCCCCCACTTATTTTTTATCTTCATATATTCCCCCTCCTCTTACGTTGTCTTTTTTCTCCTTCTCTTTCTTCTCCTTTTTCTCCTTGTTTTCGTCGTCGTTTTCTTCTTCGTCATCGTCGTTATCCTCATCCTTTCCCTTCTTCCCCTTTTCCTTCTCTTCCTTCAGTTTTCTTCTTATTCTTACGGTCTTTGCGTTGTCTTGTTCTTGGTGTTCTTCAGATTCATGTTCATATTCTTAATTTTATTTTAGTCTTTCTGGTTCCTGCTATTTTTCATTTGTTCGTATTTTTATCCTTGTTCTTCTATGGTGATTGTGATGTTGGCTCGTATTTTTGCTCTTCTTAGGTTCTTCTTCTTCTGGTGTTGCTATTTTATCGTGCTGATTGTGATGATGCGATGGTTCTTGTCATTCCTGTTCTTGTCCTTCCTAATGTTGTTTTGGCCGTGTTGATTGTGATGATGGTTCGATGGCTCTTGTTCTTGTTCTTTTTCTGGTGTCGCTGTTTGGTCGTGCTGATCGTGATAATGGTTCGATGGCTCTTGTTATTGTTATTTTTCTTGTTCTTCCTGATGTTGCTGTTTGGTCGCGCTGATTGTGATGATGGTTCGTATTTTTGCTCTTGTTCTTCTAGAGTTCTGGTGTTGCGGTTTGGCCGTTCTTGTTATTCTAGACTTCGTGTTCTTGTTGGTGTTGTTTTGGTAGTAATGATTGTGACGATGGTGGAGTTTTATTTGCAAGAGTTCAAAGCCTTTCATAAAACTCACATCACTGTTGCAGTTCGTACACATCAATGCTTTCCTGAAAGGCTCTCCGTCCTGCTCTAAAAGTGACAGGACATGACTGTGCTATCATAAACATTTCACCTCCACTACGTCTTTTTCTTTCCCCTCTTTCTCTCTCTCTTTTCCTGCCCTCTGGTTTTCTATATTTACTCCCTCTGTACTCGCACCTTCCATTTTAACCAAATTTTACACTCACGTACGGACTTGCACATTCTTTTATTGCCCTTCTTCTTTGTGTCTTCTTTCCTTGTTTTATTTGTCCGTTCCTTTCCCTCGATATTTCCTCTTTCATCTAACAGCTTTTTATTTCGTTCCTTTTTATTCATTTGTTTCTTCTCCACTCTCCTCTCTCTCGTTTCTCCTCTCCCTTGCCTCTGTCCCCACGAGGAGCGTCGAGTGAGTCTAGTCAAAGAAAACCAGGCGAATGGAGGGGAGACTCCGGAAATAGCTGCCATCACCACGAGAAGCACGCTCTCAATAAACATTCGGATTTGCATGTTTAACTTCACTCAACAAGCGTCCCCTAGATATACAGGTTGTTTGGTTTTGCTCTGAATCCCTCCTCTGCTCAGTCTTGAAGTTATTTGTATTCTCTCTCTCTCTCTCTCTCTCTCTCTCTCTCTCTCTCTCTCTCTCTCTCTCTCTCTCTCTCTCTCTCTCTCTCTCTCTCTCTCTCTCTCTCTCTCTCCTCTCTCTCTCTCTCTCTTTATATATATATATATATATATATATATATAAATATATATATATATATATATATATATATATATATATATATATATATATATATATATATATATATATATATATATATATATATATATATATATATATATATATATGCATTAAATAACTAAAGAAAAACTGAAAAAAAAACTTGGATAGACAGACAGATATAGATAGATAGACAATGGGTAAGTGAAAATTTACCTGTCTCGACTGTGAAATTGTTTCGTGTCATCTTGGAAGGTCCGTCTTCAATATGGCGGCAATACTGAGCTTTCCTTCTCTCCCTGTGACTCTCTCCCTCTCTCCATCTCGCTGTGTCTTCCTCCCCCCCGTTCCCTCCGCTCTGTCATCCTTCATATTTAATAAGCGCGAAACCTGCTGACAAGGCCTCCCGAGGAACCATCAAATCCCTGCCTTGAGACGTGTTCTGCCCTTCTCTCTCTCTCTCTCTCTCTCTCTCTCTCTCTCTCTCTCTCTCTCTCTCTCTCTCTCTCTCTCTCTCTCTCTCTCTCTAAGTTTTCTTTCTTTTCTCTTTCTTTTCTTCCTTCTTTCTTCCTTTCTTTCTTTCTTTCTATCTTTCTTTCTTTCTTTCTTTCTTTCTTTCTTTCTTCTTCTTCCTTCTTCTTCTTCTTCTTCTTCTTCTTCTTCTTCTTCTTCTTCTTCTTCTTCTTCTTCTTCTTCTTCTTCCTCTTCTTCTTCTTCTTCCTCTTCTATTATTCTGTGCTATTTCTCTTTCCATTTCCGCCTGTCCCTCCGCCCCTCCCTCCCTTTTTTCACTTTTTACCTGCATCCCTCAACCCTCTAACCCTTTTCTTTATTTTTCTTTTCTGTCTTTTCCCCTTCCTCCTTTTTCAACTTCATGATTTATGCGGGTTCCTTCTCTCTCCTTTTTTTATTTTATTTCTCGTTTTCTTCTTATTTTTTTCCTTTTTTTACTTAGTGATGTAGTCCTCTTGTTTATTATGTATCAACCTCACTTTCTTTGTATATATAGCACTGTTTTTTACACGTTTTTTTGGGGGTGGGGTTGTATTTTTATGGCGCTTTCCCTTCTTTTCTTCGTTTCTTTTGACGTGATAACCAGGTGCTCTCTCTCTCTCTCTCTCTCTCTCTCTCTCTCTCTCTCTCTCTCTCTCTCTCTCTCTCTCTCTCTCTCTCATGTTTTCTCTATTATTATTTCACTTTTTTTGGGTCGCATTTTACTTTAACAATATCACTTCACATTGAAAAGAAAATTAGAACAATCAACAACAGAATTTTCATATCAACAAGCTTATTACAAGTCATGTGTAATTATACGTTAAAACATTCATGTATTCTCTTGTCTTGCCTGAGTGGTACTGAATTTTGTTTCCGCTTCTCACTTTCGCATCATCTTTCAAATATTGTTTCATTTCCCTCCACACACCATTATTTTACACCTTTATTCGCAGTCCTCATGCAGATTTCTCCATTATCATGTATGTTTGCCTGTCCCTCCTCCTCCCCCCACCCTTGCCTACTCCCAGATAATGGCGTGTGTTGAGCTTTTGTTAATATCCATTTACAATTCAGATTATTCATTGTGTGCGTCAAGACTTGATTATGGTTATGGAAGAGATGCCTGGCGAGCAGTGATCTTAAGCTGCGAAAGAACAACGTCTCTCTCTCTCTCTCTCTCTCTCTCTCTCTCTCTCTCTCTCTCTCTCTCTCTCTCTCTCTCTCTCTCTCTCTCTCTCTTGAGACACAGCCATCATCTTCGCTCCTTGTCTTGCTCGCGATAATCCCTCCTTTACTCGTTCCCTTTCCTTTGTTGGTCACGAACGCCAAGTCTGCAAGTTCCTCTCGCTAATCCCCACCAGTTGTGATTGAGCAGAAGTCTCTCTCTCTCTCTCTCTCTCTCTCTCTCTCTCTCTCTCTCTCTCTCTCTCTCTCTCTCTGTGGTGTGTATGTGTGTGTGTTTTATTTTCTCTCCACTTTTTTTATTAATCACAGCCAGTTTACAGAAAGTAGAAAATAAGTCACTCAATCTTTCTGAGAGAGCAGCAGGCTCTCTCTCTCTCTCTCTCTCTCTCTCTCTCTCTCTCTCTCTCTCTCTCTCTCTCTCTCTCTCTCTCTCTCTCTCTCTCTCTCTCTCTCTCTCTCTCTCTCTCTCTCTCTCTCTCTCTCTCTCTCTCTCTCTCTCTCTCTCTCTGAATATGTTATTTCAGGGATAACTGTAGAATAATTCAACACCATTTACGTATCACCAAGCCAGCCACCAACACAGCCACAGTGCATAATCTAGGACAGTGTTACAAATGGTCAGTCACTTCCATTGCTGTTGAAGGAAAAATATACAGTATTATGCAACAAAGTTTTGTATTTTTTAACATATAATGTTGAAAGCACTGACAGGCTGCCTAACTTTATAACATGATATGATTAACAAATACACATTTCATGTAATTCAGTTCTTATGTAATCATGCATAATGTGTACAAAAATAATGTATATACCATATACATGCATTGACTTATCTTACTGACATGTATATACTTTAGTCAACACATGTAGTAAGTAGAAAGTACACACACACACACACACACACACACACACACACACACACACACACACAGTTGTACTCAACACAACATAGCATAAGCTGTCTTGGCACGTCAGAGTCAAGGCAACAGTGTCATGCATTGTTCCTGGTCATTCTGAATGAATTAGATCCATCACAACACATGCATTATTACAGTACATTGCACATCTATCGCTATACAGATACACTTCCACCTTCTATTATTATTACTTGTAGGTATCAGTCTTAACTTACTCAATTTCCTTCCATTTTCTACACCAGTCCACTTCCTCCAAACAGTCTTGGTTTAGCTTCCCTTATCAATGACAGTGTTCCATTAATACATCTAACATTTCTACTTTTAATATCAAACACATTACAGGAAGTAATTGTACCTTTCATGGACATTTAGAGGTTATGAAGAAAAATAATATGAGGAACCCATGAAAATTTTTTGTGCCACTTGGGCAGACACAGCATTATTTGAAAGTGCACACACACACACACACACACACACACACACACACACACACACACACACACACACACACACACACACACACACACACACACACACACACACATTTATCAAATCAATGCAAACTAATGTTACTGCTACTGTATTTTCATATCTTGAACTCATGTCTAATCCATATCACACATCCTGATATTTGCTTGAGGTATATAACTCACCTCACACTCACAATTTCAAATATTAAACACACTATGTATAGCAATACATTGAATGGGTTATGTTTGTCCCTTACCCATCTGTGGGCAGCCTCGTAGGGTAAAAGTTTGTGCGGCAGACTACAGACTACACAGTAACATCAAGGTTTCCCTCATGGTAGCATTATTGTCCAATGCATTTTGTTAACACAAGGAAATAGCAAAAATCTAACAAAAACAACAAGCAGAGTGAATTCTAAACCAACTCAGAGAGACTGTTTAGCTTGTTCCTGCACTTACCAGACCCTTAACTTCCTCTTACACTGCAATGCATAAGTACATAAGTACATACATGCATTTTTTTTTCTCCCACTGTCAGACACAGAAAGGTGAGAGTTTGGCAAGGATCTACATTATGGTAAATATAAGCCAAGGAATTGGGTAAAATATGCATGCACACTCACATACATGCTCTGAAAAATTGGTCCCAACACCACACTGTACTTTGCACAACAGAAGTAGGGGTTTCCTGCAGTCATGTTGCAAAAATAAAAGTAATCCCACAAGCATTTCTCACACATAATTGCAAATTAAAGCTTAAAACATCCTCAGGACAAACTTCCACACATAACCTGAGCAGGAAATACTTGAAGCACCAGAGGAACATACAACATAGGTACACAAACAACAGCACATAGATATATTGTAAGTTGTCACTTGTCACCAGTTTGTTGAGAGAAAGCATTCCATGAAATTGCTAGATAAATCCATGAGTCACACATTCACATGAACATAAGAGAGAGAGAAAGGAAGCAAAATGAATACAATTTCATTACAAAGACAGTTCGTATGCTATAGCTTAGAAATTTTGGTGTCATGATGCATACATCATCATACATCATCATAGTTATAGTGGTCACTGTGTTGAGGCAGGAATGTAGAGAGCATGTAAAGGCAGGGGCACTGGGGCAGAGGTCACCACACTGGCTCGTGCAACCTGGGTCATGGTGGCTGCGTCCAAGACCACCAAGAATACTGACTTCTCATCCCGAGAATCAGTACCCAGGAATAAGATAAGTCCATCGTCCTCATCCTACAATGAAGAGAAAAGAATCATGTTACCTGTAAATTTAAAGTCCTCAAGTAAGAAAAACCACAAGTGTTCAAAACTCACCATAAGCACTCAAATACCATCCCAATGTGTGTGTATTTACCCAGTTGTATTTACCTATCTGTATTGTACAGGACACAAGCCATAGATCATTTTGTCCTTTCTCCATAACCATTTTTATCCAGTTTCTCTTTAAAAATGTGTACATTGTTTACCACAACCACCACCTCTTCCTTCAAATCATTCTAGATTTCAATAGTTCTGTATGCGAAGCTGTATTTCTTGATGTTGCTCGACCATTCACTCTTCTTTATTTTCTCCCCATGCCCCCTCCTCTTTCTCTCTCCCTCCTCCATCTGTGGTACCAAGTAATTTCTGTTTATTTTTTTTCTATATTGTTTACTAATTTGTACATTGTTATCAGGTGTCCTCTTTCTCTTTTCTCTTGTAGTGCTGGTAATCCAGTCTCTTCAAGTGTTTCTTCATAACTTAAGCCTTTCAATTCTGGTAGCATCTTTATCGCTATCCTCTGTATTCTTTCCATTTTCTGTATATCTTTTTTTTCTATATGGAGCCCAAATTACTGCTGCATATTCCAATTTAGGACATATCATGCTTGTTATAATTTTCCTCATAATTTTTTTGTCTAAGTAGTTAAATGCCATCTAATGTTTGTTAACAAGCTGTATGTAGAGTTGAATATTCTGTTTATGTGCCTTTCAGGTGTGTGTGTTTTCTTGCATATGTCTGCTGAGATAAAAGAAAGCTGGCTGAGGATGAATATATAATAACTTCATATATAAACAAAAGCTCAGAAACATGATTCTGGTAATTAGCGGAATTCCTTTGAGTATGACTGTCTCCTAAATAACATTGAGGAAAATACATCATGATGGTAAAACTTTGCTAAGTTGAATGAATTTGTCGGGAAAGCTGATACCAACTTAACTGAAAATCACACCTATCTGAACTCAGCACTGCATTTAAATTCCTTGACCACAGAGTGTTCAGCAAGCCTCCCTGCAGCATGTTGGATATCCAGGCAATGCACTATTACCCCTTTATCTCTTTCTTGCACATACCATTTGTAGACAGATTTATCAAGGTTTTCATGTTCCACCTTCCTCACTCTATACAGGTCCTTTCCTTCCCAATATTTGACTCAAAGGGCTCTGACTTAGTGAGGCTTTACTGTACACTATTTATTCCTACACAGATTTCAAATATATTTTGTAGCTTTGTAAATTAATATAAAAATATTATGGAAGCATTCATCAGTGCCAACTCAAACTAGATAAGAATGACTTAGGATGAAAAATGTAAAGAAATGGTTGGTACTGTAATGTTGCTTCAACTAAATGAGCACATTACTCACCACAGCACCAGGTCTTGCCACAAACTGAGGACTGCTGCAGTAGAGCTTGTCTTCTGTGAACTTGTGAGTTTCACCTGAGCTAAGATTCACCTTCATCACCTGGAACAAGAAGGAACTTGTTAAAGTGCTTCTAAAAAAAAAATATAAAGGATAAATGCTCTGATGATGTATTATTTTTTGGGGACAACAGAATCCTTTCCTTGAAAATTAACTATGTATCATGGTTTGTAGTTTATTGACATCAACAGATGAATGCAGACTTGTTTTTCTTATTAACAGTGTTATTTGATGCTCCAGTAGTGTAGTTTATTCTAACTGTACATATCTGATTATTAATAACTGTCCATTTTTTTCATGTTTCAGTCATTCCTGAATTTTTATGTGAAGTAAGATGAGAATGGGAAACAAATCAGTAAAATGGAATGCTAAAGATGAAAAACATTAACTAATGATGCCTACATCTGTATGGAAGGCTTTATGAATAAAAGTAACAGCAAAAACAACTCATATAACATTATTAGAACCTCTTAGGAATGTCCTTAAGCATTTACGACACAAGCCAGTGAAGTCAAAGACACATACAAATCCCTTGTCGCTTCCCTCAGGGTCGGGTCCCATTGCCCACAGGAAGTTGTACTTGCTGCCACCATATTTGGGGTTGATGCATGGATTCTCAAAGGGCACCTCGCACAGCTTCTCACTCTTCAGTGTCACCTGCCAAATATATTGATGTTCACACAGGGATCAAATAATATGTATATGTCTGAATTCCCTTGCAGTTATTGCATTGATTCAGTCATAATAAAAACATAATTTAATCATATGTACAATAGCACAATGTACAACAAAAATCAATATTATTTAGGTATAAAAAATATGTAAGTTATAATTCCCAAATTACAATTCTACAAACCAAGATCACAGTGCAGATTTTTCTGTGTAATTTACATCTACTAACTATATTGTTTTTCAATGGTAAATATATTAATGACTCGTGTATAAAGAAGGAAATCATTAGAGAAATAAAACTGACAAGTGTAACTCACCTCTTGTCCAGACCAGGCGGCAGTGCACGAGGTGCCCTGCAGTGTGATGAGCGTCTCCTTCCCCTTGGCATTGAGGGGGACCACTAGTCGGTGCAGCGTTGACCGAAAACTGCTCAGAAACTCCTCAGTATTCTTCCCTCGCTGTTCCTATGGATAAGGCTCATGTCAATGCATCAGCCATATGAAGTAAGGCAAAGGTAGGGATAGTGTCTCTCTTTTACACACACACACACACACACACACACACACACCCACACACACACACACACACACACACACACACACACACACACACACACACACACACACACACACACACACACACACACACACACACACACACACACACACACACACACACACACACACACACACACACACACACACACACACACACACACACACCTTACCCTGAGTGTCTTGATGTAGAGATGGTGCAGCAGAGTGGAATCTTTGTAAGTGGGAATGTCCAGCACAATATGTTCCCCATCCTCATAAGCGTTGGCCACGTGCATGAAGAAGAAAGCATCCGTCACATAGCGGGTCTTGACAAGCTTCCAGGTTTTCTTGTCAATGACATGGATGAGCACCTGGAGAAAAGGGAAGGACAAGCAAAAGTCACTGAAGAAACAGGCCGGACACATATCCATCACAGATCAAGGGAGAGAAAGGTATACAAGAGACAGGATCCCTTGTTTTTACACATCTTTTGAAGGAAAGCATAAACATCAATGAAGTAGAGACTAAAAGAGAAGACCATCACTCACTCATGGGAACATTTCATAGACATAGCAGTACAAAATTAATATTATTTCACTAGATGGCTCATACCACCAAGAGCTGAAGTGTGGTGGTTGGGGAAGCATGAGGAATGATTACAGCAAAAAGCAATCCTGGATACTCACTGGTTCGTTGTGCCATTTGAGGCCTGAGATGAAGGGAGCATTGGTCACTATGTCACTCAGCAGCTCTGAGAGGGAGACTGCCAGGGGCTGTTCGATCAGTATAATGTAGTTATCAGTTAGGGTCATACTGTGCATGTAGGCAGGGGACATCTTCCAACGTGCTGGGACTGAAGCCATCACCTTACCTTGCTTCAAGTTACCTGTATGTGTCAAGGATGTTAGTGATGCATGCACGCTTACTGTACTTCATATTGAACTGCAAGAAAATCTATTTTGTTTTTAATGAGCAGCATCCTGGCAAAGACAAAACCTCACCATCTGGAGGAAACTTGACGATGCAGTACTTGGGGCCAGTTACCCCAACACCCTGGCCCACGGTGTACACCCCATCATTGGTCAGGATGGGGTGTGGGGTCTGGGTCATCAGTCCATACTTCTTGTTGAGGTTCACCTTTAATCAGTAAAGGAAACTTAGGAAACTGAGATAAATAACATCATTTTTTCATGTTACATGCATAATAAGGAACCTAATGAAAGTGTGTTAGGCCTAATCACATAATTAATGACTCATGTTTCAAGTAAGTTTCTTTTAGTCTCATTTTAAATGCTTACGTATGGTCACTGCCACAATTCATCCCATGTAAAGCAGCTAAATTTTGAGCAGTTACCAACAAACTGCACTCATTCCTTTTGTTCATGTAACATCTTGCTAAGCCACAAACAAGTCTTGCAGCACTCCCACCCCCAAGACACTGCTGGGAACACTCACCCGATCCTTGACCTCCAGAGTGTCAGGATTGATCTCCAGCAAGAAGGGTGTCTCACACATGGCAAAGTAGCGACCTCCAAAGTCTGCCACTGTCACCAGAGCATTATCAGAGAACATCTTCTCTGGGTCCATTGCCTCCAAAAGTCTGTTGGAGGAAAATTAAGGTATCAACAAAAACATGAATATTGCTGTTTCATTAAATATGTGTATTCAGTGAATGTAATGTGGGCAACTGAAGATGAGATGACTTAAAACATAGTTATTGAATTAGAGTCTGTTCAGTATAATATTACCCTTCCACTATTCCCATCAATGAAGCACATCTTGGTGCAGTGTTTCATATCACCTAGTTTGGGAAAAATGCATCTACTTGGTAGTCATTGGATGGAAAGAAATTAAACTTATCCATCATACTGATTTAAACTGAGTGAAGTTCTTATCCCCCACCTGGAGAACACCCCTTTGGTGGATGGGCCAGGTGTGCCAAACTCTGCCTTGGTGATGGCCCCTGCTGCCTGGTTCTGCTCAAATGTCTTGGAGCGCACATAACGGTTGTTATACATAACTTTTCCATCAGAAATTTCGAATCTGGGGAGGAAAGTGTGATCATGATGAGAAATATGACACAGTAAATGAAAAGTGTCAGAGGTGTCCTATAAAGAGCTGTTTCCATGGGTATCACTTGAAGTGCTGAAAGCTTACCTCTGCAATAAAGCTGCAGAGTCGAAGGCATGATTGTATTCCTGTTCTCCCACCTTAGTGAGGCCTGGCCCATTGCATATGAGCTGTCCCTTCAGCCACTCCGGCAGCGTACCTGGCGAGATGAGGTGCATCAAGCAAGGGGCGTGGCACAGACAGTAAGGGTCTTGGATTCAAAATTAATTTGATTATGTAACTGATCGTGATACAAGTGTTTTTTCCTTCCATAGATGAGTAGTAGAACCCCTATTCTAGGCTACTGCCACTGTAGCCGGTCACCATATTTACAGTCTGTTAATCAAACCGTAAGAAGCTTAAGTGACGACCTAAATTTTGAAAATCTAAACTCATGTATGTAGCTTATGTGTAATGTAAACATGGGTAAGGTTGTGCAAGGCATAAAAACTCGGAATGACCTGGTGATGTGACATGTTGCTGGAGAACTTCAAGTACTGGCTGGCTCACTCACTGATTTGAGCTGTGATGCTGAGAGATGGCTGAGGGATGGCAGGAGTAATGGCAGAGACCATATCCTGCCTCAGAATGTGTGTGATAGGTACTGTGTTTATCCCAAAGGTGTGTGATGTCAATAATGTTACAAAAGATATGGCTAAAAAACACGTAGAATTATTAAAACTTTTCACTTTAAATTAACTACTGTTTCAGTAAAATATAAGACCAGAAATAGAATTACGGGGTTTTTATTCACAATTTAAGCTGCTATGACATTAGGCAAATTTAATTAAATTAAATTAATTAATTAATTAATTAATTTATTTATTTATTTATTTTATTTTATTTTATTTTTCCAGGGAAAGCACAACATATCATCCTAGATACAGATGACTCACCCGTAACCTGACAAGGTGCAGGATCCGGGGCCTCTTTGTCACAGTTCCGACACAACACCGAATAGTCGTAAGCGTCGCCGTGGCCCTCCACTTCGGTCGACCTGCAAGAAGACGGCACGCATTCAAACCCCGCGAATGAGTCATGGTTCTATGCAGCACAAATATTATCTGAAAACCATCAAAGTTGTATTGAATGTTATCACTGATGCACGTCAAGACTTATGAATTACTGAGAATCATCGGAAAAAAAAAGACATTACTCGACTTGTCACACTTGACTCGTTTGAACACCGATCAAAGAAATTGTACCATCCTTTTGACAGATGGGCGCCAGAGACTGTATAGGTGTTTGAAAGGCAACAACCCTTGGTCCATGGAGGTTTCATGCATAAGTTAAGACACTCAGATACTTGTAGATGGGGAAGGGAAGGCCATGAGATGCAGTGAATGTTTATAGATCAGCGCTACACGAAACCAGCAATTACGAGACACTCAAAGACTTCTGCAGGCTATTTTTTTTTTCTTTCTTTCTTCCTTCTTAGTGGAGGATATGATGTTTTGCACACGTAGAGATTAAACTACGAAATAAAAAAAAAAAACGGGGGAGAAGGGGTAGGCTAGTTTACCCCTAGTCACGGTCACATGAGTCTGAAAGTAGATGAGTCATTACATACTGCTCTCTCTCTCTCTCTCTCTCTCTCTCTCTCTCTCTGTTTGTGTGTGTGTGTGTGTGTGTGTAAACAACAACAACAACAACAACAATAATAATAATAATAATAATAATAATAATAATAATAATAATAATAATAATGGTAATATCAATAAATAATCAGTAATGCAGTAAGCTGTGGTGACATCACATGGAAATACACGTCAGCAGGCACATGGAGTGATGATTGTTTCGGTATTTTCAAGTATTTCAAGAGTGTTTTCATGGTTCTGGCGGTGTGATTAAATAAGGAAACATCGCGAGAAGCCAACAGTTAATCTCTGTAGCCTTTAGCCTTTTTAACTCACATTAACTATTTCACACTGCCGAAATGAGTAACCCTATACAGTTTTATTGTGGAAAGTGGGAGGAAAGGTACTAAAACTTGACTCTTCCATCGCTTTTATTGATGCCTGCCGTGTCTTTCAAAATTACTCTTAAATCCCATCCGGGCATCTTATTAAGCTTTAGGAGAAACCATAGCGGTCAAAGGGTTAATAATTGTCTTTAAGAGCCAAAGAATAATAATCTCGGTGGAGGATTCAAGGGAGGCGGCAGGAAGTGGTGCTAAGAGTGACACATCTTCAGAGTGACGTCTTTCTCTGATCCTCTGTTCAAATGCTCTGCTTAAGGTCAGTTGTCTACATGGATAAAGTAACACTATATCAGTTGATTGTATTGATTGGTTATGGTGCCGCAGTAACGTGTGTGTGTGTGTGTGTGTGTGTGTGTGTGTGTGTGTGTGTGTGTGTGTGTGTGTGTGTGTGTGTGTGTGTGTGTGTGTGTGTGTGTGTGTGTGTGTGTGTGTGTGTGTTCTCCCTGACTCCTCGTTTTTCTGTTGACAAGGGAAATAAGAATATATATATATATATATATATATATATATATATATATATATATATATATATATATATATATATATATATATATATATATATATATATATATATATATATATATATAAAATAGGCGAACGTGATTGATTCTAAAGCATGTCATAAAATACGCCTGGAGTTTTATGTGCTTTCATGTCATCCTTTTTTTTACCCTCTTCTTTCCTAAGGGGGTGTATCGATTGCCCTTCTTAGATGTTCTCAGAAAACGCAGTGGGGCCGCAAAACGAGGTTGCGATGTAACGTTAGATAAGCTGGTGGACTTCTGGAACTCCCTGCCTGCTTCTCTATTTCCACCTACCTATGACTTGAATTCTTTCAAGGGGAAGGTTTCAAGACATTTCTCCTCCCAGTTTGCTCAGTCCTTTTGCCTCTTTCCTTAAGGGACTGGCTCCTCAGTGGGTCTTATTTTTCTTAAGCCTTGTTTTATACTTGGCCAAAGCCCCTCTTACGTGGAAAAAAAAAACCTGGCAATACTACTTACTCTGTTTTCCTTGAACGTGACTCATTGGGAATAAGGAACTTGGAAAATGCGATTCTCAACTCTATATTGTGCAACTTAATCATAAAAATCTAAATCCAGGAGAAAGAAAAGCGCAAATTATGTGTTAAGCAAACCGCACACTCACACACAAGCTGAGTCATTTTAAGTCACAAGGTAGCAGAGGACGTGTCTGATGAGGCGTAGCTCGTTGTGGCTTTGACGTATTCCTAACATACCTGACAACCTCTCACACTCAACCCAGAATTGGTTGATGTAAGAGCACACACGCAAAGACGGTATCGTGTTACTTGGCTACACAACGATTGCCCAAGACACTCGTCAGTTCCTTCACCTCAGTCACTTTTACTGCCACTCACGTCTAGTCTCATTATTTTCATTACCACGACCAGTCCTTTGTTACAAGTGTTTCATTCGCTTGGAAACCTCAACTTAAACCTGTAATAGAAATTAAAGGAGAAAGTCGGATATGTCGACAGATAGAAGCCACCTTAGTTAACCCACCTAGAGAACAACACAAAGAGTAACTGCGCATTGTAAAGTTTCCTCAGTGCACCTTGCGGCGAATTTCACTTTCCGGTGAGTTGTGTTCAGATAAAGAGCAAGTATCAAGAAAATTTGTGAACTAAACTGACAACTTTTTTTCATCTCTTCATCTTTTAATTAGTCTGTCTTATTTATAATAGAAAAGTGTTGAACTGAATTTAACTTTTTTTTTTTTTTTCTGTAAGGACAGTGTGTTTGAGGTGAGCTTATGTATTTCTTTTGAGTTTAATTTCCTTCCCGTTGATCAGACATTTTTTCTTAGGTTTAGAGAAAAAAAAAATCAAAAGAAAAAAAAAACGTTTCGTAAGTCCACACGAGGCCCCATCCTAATCCTGGTGGCAACCCTGAGTCATGAAAAAAAAAACTAAAAAAAAAAAAAAAACTTATTTCAAGAGGAACGAACCTGTCGTGCGTCATACATATCGACTTGATTTATGCTGACTGTGCTCGCATGCAAGTGACATAATTCCAAATGAAGGCGGCGATGATGAACAGGGTTTTCTTGGACGTGTTGTGGAGGCGCCACCCATCATCGGCCATCAAAGTAATGCTTAAAATGTGTGATTCAGTTAATTCACCGTTCAGTTTTCGCTATTCTTTGACGGAATTTTATTATCACGATGCGTCTGCTATTCATCGAATTGTTAGGAGTGGTAAGGACTGTGGAACTGGCGTCGTGTTTGCAGCTTTCACTTGCACGTAGCTGTCTGCTCTTTGTTTACAAACAAAAGCCGTACTGCTGTGAACGCTGTACAGGGTCTCTTTCATCCTTATATTCGGCTAATCTTTTAACCAAGTCTTGAGCCATGTTGTGGACAGCAACGGACAAATATGTTTATCAAATATGTTTATGTTTGTTTGTAAACATTGGGTTCAGAGCATGCGTATTTCGCAGGTGAACCGCTACGTACAAGAGGACAGCTAGGAACACAACATGCTGTACACAACAACAAGGCTTGACTTGGTAAAAAGATTAGCCGAATATAGGATTGAAATAGGCTTTATAAAGTGTTCACAGCAGTTCGGCTCTTGCTTGTAAACAAAGAGCGGACAACTGGAGACAAGTGACAGCTATGGATACGACACGGTGACCTCCTGTTTGTTCGGATGCTTACAAACATAGGGAGCGTGTTGGTTTGGGAGCTTACGAAAAAGCTGTGGAACTGGGAACGAAAAACAATATGAAAATAAGTATAGTAATGCAGGAAATTAATAATTCAAAGGCATTAGCCATAAATTTCACCATAAATAGTATGAAAAATTTAAATGTAAACTTTGCGCTCATTCACAAGCTTCCATTATTATGATGTTATCGTTGATCATAATTGGACTGTTTGGAGTAGTAAAGACTTAGAACGAGAAACTAAAATTAGAAAATAATAGTAATCACTAAGACAAGCATTCAGACCACCTTTCTCTCACAATCTTTGTCTAAATGCATCAACACAAGCGGCATCATTCAAATGAGAGAAGTGAAAGCTAAGATAAGGAAGAAGAAAAAAGTAAATAATCAGGAAATATGCATTGATAAGAACATCTTTAGTTTCTCTTTTCCATGGCATCTACATCGACAATACTTGGAAGTAAGGAAAGTTAGCGAAGAAAACGACACACACACACACACACACACACACACACACACACACACACACACACACGAGATGTACGAGTACACCTGCTTAGGAGGATCACGCAGAGCCCTTACCCTCCATTTCCCCCCTTAGAAAGTTGGCCCATAAACCCTCATCCGGTTCCCTTCAGGTCTCTTACTGTCTCGCGGAGCATCGTGATCCCAGCCAGTGACCACACGACACGTACTTCCTCCCCTATTCCTCCCTTTTTACCTTCTCTTTCTACATGTCTCATTAGATTTTTTTTTCTGACTTTTCTAATCGCTTCCTTGCTTTTCAGTTTACGTGTTCCATTGTTCTCCATTTGACTTTCTCTTTTTATTCGTTTCCTTTAGTCTTCCTCGGGTAAAAAGAGTCAAAAGAAGAACAAAATGGAAAACGCAAAAAAAAAAAAAAAAAAAAAAATAATAATTAATTAATAAATAAACAAGAGAGTGATTATCAAAAAACTGAAAAATCTAATGAGAAAAGTAGAAAGAAAACGTGAAAAACGTACATTTTCCTGCTCCTCCCTCTTCAAGTTCTATTTCTACTTGTCATTCGATTTTTCAGACTTTTGATAATCGTTTCCTTGCTTTTCATTTTGCGTTCTCCATTTGTTCTCCTTTTGACTTTCTCTTTTTTATTCGTTTCCTTCAGTCTTCCTTGCCTTGCAGTTTGCTCTGATGCACTTTTCTTCATTCGTTTTAGGAAAAAAGAAAGGAAAATGAAAAGCACGGCAGATATAATCCTGCTTTTCCTGTTTTCTCTCCATCTTCCTCGCTCTCTGCTTTAATACCCTTTTATTGCTTGGGAAAGAAGAAAAAAGGAAGAAATGAAACAGTGCTCAAATAGAAAGGTCACGTAGGTACGTTATGATAAAAGCGCCCCGCCACATCACACAATGGGAAATGATCGTTCGTGCTATTAAGATACACTTGTGCCTCAATTGTTGGTGATAGCAGTACACCATTCGCTAATCCCTTATCAATTTCCCGGGCATGAGTAGCCTTCCCCCAGACACACACGACTCCGCCTCAGATGGACGACTTTTTTGACTCAGCGAAGTAAGCATGACTCTCTCTTACGTGATTAACCCATTTCTCCTCTCACTCCTTTGGTAGCTAGAAGTGAGATGAATTTGCAATAAATAAATAAATAAGTAAATAAATAAATAAATAAATAAAATAGTCATGCATGAATGGAATTTTTCTTTTCGTGTTACTGAAATGTTGCTTTTTTGTCTTTGTTTCCATAATATTTTTATAACTTAACGTTTTTTATCCGGTCGATAGAAGTGAAATTATTTCGTAAAGGAATATGAAAAATATCGATTTTCTTTTCTTATTCTGTGTTGCTGCCGTGTTTCTTTGTCAATACCTGTCTCTATACATTGTTAATTAAGTCTGTTATCTAATGTCTTAGTTAAATATAAGTGAGAAGATTTCGTTAAAGGATATAGAAACTATGCTGTTCTTGCAATGTTTCTTTGTCAACATTTGTTTCGCTAACATTGTGCCCAAATGTTCTATTATATGCTTTATTCATTTTCAGGCGTGGGATTTTCCTGTAAGTGAGATATACATGAGTAAACTTACCTTGTGTCGGTGTGTTCCTAAGTATGTATAATATTAGAAATAACACTATACTTCAGATTATTTAATTGGATTTTTTTCCTCGTCTCATCTTTTCTTCCTATTCTTTGTTTTCCTCTTTACTACTTCCTTGGTCTGTTTTATTCTTGTTTCATCTCTTCACCCACACGTTCCTTCCATACTGTTCTCTCCCTTCCGTATACTCTCTTTAATCCCTATATCAGACTCTCTCTCTCTCTCTCTCTCTCTCTCTCTCTCTCTCTCTCTCTCTCTCTCTCTCTCTCTCTCTCTCTCTCTCTCGACAATGTAACTCTTATGCAGTTAAGTGTATCTGTCTGTAGTCTTGTTTGTCTTTCTGTATGTCCGTCTAGATTGGAATGAACTCCTGAATCAAGTTGTTAGTACCAAGTTACTAAGGAA
>NC_087182.1:7961254-8043754 GCF_035594125.1 Scylla paramamosain
CATGATAGAGAGGTGGCCCACAAAAGGTACTTAAGCCTTCCTTCACCAGAATCTCATGCACTTTATATTTCTGCCCGGAACCATGCCAAGTCTGTTCTCCAACTAGCCAAAAACTCCTTCATTAACAGAAAATGTCAAAACCTTTCAAGATCTAACTCCCCTCGTGATTTCTGGCATCTAGCCAAAAATATCCCCAATAACTTTGCTTCTTCTTCTTTCCCTCCTCTACTTCAACCAGATGGCACCACTGCTATCACATCTATTTCTAAAGCTGAACTCTTTGCTCAAACCTTTGCTAAAAACTCTACCTTGGACGATTCTTGGCTTGTTCCTCCCTCTCCTCCACCCTCTGACTACTTCATGCCTCGTATTAAAATTCTTCGTAATGATGTTTTCCATGCCCTCGCTGGCCTAAACCCTCAGAAGGCTTATGGACCTGATGGGGTCCCTCCTATTGTTCTCCGAAACTGTGCCTCCGTGCTTGCACCTTGCCTAGTCAAACTCTTTCAGCTCTGTCTGTCAACATCTACCTTTCCTTCTTGCTGGAAGTTTGCCTACATTCAACCTGTTCCTAAAAAGGGTGACCGCTCTAATCCCTCAAACTACCGTCCTATTGCTTTAATTTCCTGCTTATCTAAAGTTTTTGAATCTATCCTCAACAGGAAGATTCTTAAACATCTATCACTTCACAACCTTCTATCTGATCGCCAGTATGGGTTCCGTCAAGGCCGCTCGACTGGTGATCTTCTGGCTTTCCTTACTGAGTCTTGGTCATCCTCTTTTAGAGACTTTGGTGAAACTTTTGCTGTTGCCTTGGACATATCAAAAGCCTTTGATAGAGTCTGGCACAAAGCTTTGATTTCCAAACTACCCTCCTACGGTTTCTATCCTTCTCTCTGTAACTTCATCTCAAGTTTCCTTTCTGACCGTTCTATTGCTGCTGTGGTAGACGGTCACTGTTCTTCTCCTAAATCTATTAACAGTGGTGTTCCTCAGGGTTCTGTCCTGTCACCCACTCTCTTCTTATTATTCATTAATGATCTTCTAAAACAAACTTCTTGTCCTATCCACTCCTATGCTGATGATACCACCCTGCACTTTTCCACGTCTTTTCATAGACGTCCAACCCTTCAGGAGGTAAACATATCACGCAGGGAAGCCACAGAACGCCTGACTTCTGATCTTTCTAAAATTTCTGATTGGGGCAGAGCAAACTTGGTATTGTTCAATGCCTCAAAAACTCAATTCCTCCATCTATCAACTCGACACAATCTTCCAGACAACTATCCCCTCTTCTTCAATGACACTCAACTATCCCCCTCTTCTACACTGAACATCCTCGGTCTGTCCTTTACTTATAATCTGAACTGGAAACTTCACATCTCATCTCTAGCTAAAACAGCTTCCATGAAGTTAGGTGTTCTGAGACGTCTCCGCCAGATTTTCTCACCCCCGCAGCTGCTAACTCTGTACAAGGGCCTTATCCGTCCATGTATGGAGTATGCTTCACATGTCTGGGGGGGTTCCACTCATACTGCTGTTCTAGACAGGGTGGAATCAAAAGCTTTTCGTCTCATCAACTCCTCTCCTCTAACTGACTGTCTTCAGCCTCTCTCTCACCGCCGCAATGTTGCATCTCTAGCTGTCTTCTACCGCTATTTTCATGCTAACTGCTCTTCTGATCTTGCTAACTGCATGCCTCCCCTCCTTCCGCGGCCTCGCTGCACAAGACTTTCTTCTTTCTCTCACTCCTATTCTGTCCACCTCTCTAACGCAAGAGTTAACCAGTATTCTCAATCATTCATCCCTTTCTCTGGTAAACTCTGGAACTCCTTGCCTGCTTCTGTATTTCCACCTTCCTATGACTTGAATTCCTTCAAGAGGGAGGTTTCAAGACACTTATCCACCAATTTTTGACCACTGCTTTGACCCTTTTAGGGACTGGCATTTCAGTGGGCATTTTTTTTATTAGATTTTTGTTGCCCTTGGCCAGTATCCTTCCTACATAAAAAAAAAAAAAAAAAAAAAAATATATATATATATATATATATATATATATATATATATATATATATATATATATATATATATATATATATATATATATATATATATATATATATATATATATATATATATATATATATATGCAATATGTGAAATTCTCTCTTTAGGTCATTGTGACACTGACGATGAATGAAAAATGGATGTAGGTGAGTTTACGTGTGTGTGTGTGTGTGTGTGTGTGTGTGTGTGTGTGTGTGTGTGTGTGTGTGTGTGTGTGCGTGAGTGAATGAGTGAGCCTACGTGAATTTATTAAGAATGTACCGTGTCCTATTTGTTAAGTAACTACGCACGCATGCTAAACTATATGAGGCTACATAGAGTAAAGATGTAACTAAAAGTACAGAGATAATACACCATGGACTAGAAATACAAGAGCAACAAAAATAGGAGACCATCTAAATGTTCTTTGTTCCCTTACTCATGTTTCGCGCTCATAACCTTTTCAAAGAATGACCTGGGAGCATTTCGTGTCATCAGAGATTTAAGACTCGTATTAAGAACACCTGATTAGATTTATTTATTTTACTTTCCTGACATTACTGACTTGAGCGTCTCGTGACTCCTTGCTTCTGGTGTAAGACGCGTGACGTGACCTAGCTCCTCACGCATTCATTGACCTTAGCTTGAAGTTTACCGTCCGCTATTCAGTACGGCTTCGTAATCTGTCCAACACACACGTGTCTCCTTTCCTTTCTACATGCACCCTCTCTTTGTCGCGAGTACCAGTGCAAGCCCAAGCAATGAAAGTCGTTTAGTCAGCAGTACAGTTTCACCTAAACAACGACTGCGAATCCTTACTAAGCGCCCCGTGAACTGCAGTACTATGACTTCCGTTATAGGGACCTAAGGTTTTCCGTAATATTGCTGCTGCCAGAGTAGGGAATTGATCAGTCGAAGCACAAATGATTCGACGTGGAAATTTTGTTATGGAATAGGACTTGTCAGCATGAACAAAGAAAACTTTAGTACTGTGATTTTCATTTATAGTAATCTAAGGCTTTCCGTAATATTGTTGCTGCTAGACTGAGTAATTGATTAGTTGAGGTATAGATAACACAACGTAGATATTTTGATAAGGAATAGGTCATAAACATGGGAAACATTGCTAAATACGTGACATCCATTGTACTGTTTGGTTATAGAGATACAATACCATGTACCGCCAAAGATTGCAGTTAATGGGCGCAACATTAATACAACAGAGAAAAATGTATGTTTTTGGTTGATTTCTTTATAAGGAAGAAAACTATACAGTATGTAGTTTATTATTTAATCTCGGTAATATATACACATATAAATAGATACAATATAAAATGTGTGCTTTTTATTCTATTCTTTATTTATTTCTTAAGGAAACTGTAGTCAGTAGTTTATTATTCAATCTTAGTAGCATACACTTGCATAGGTAGATACAATAGTAAATGTAATATTGTATATTATTTTCTCGTAAGCAGGAATATTATATAGTCAGTGGGTATTTATCTAATCTCGGTAGCATACAGTACATAGATACAATTCCGTTTCTCTGGGAATCCAAGTTAAGACTATCTAATTTTTATTTCACTCCAAGGTGTGATTTGTACATCAGTCGGAAAACAGTTTTCTTGTAATATGCGAAAGCGAAGTGTGGGAGCTTAGGAATGATTCATATTGGGTCAACAGGTTCCTTAAAGTACATTGAAGACCCGGCCTGGGAAAAGTTTAGTCAACCTTTAACAAAACTACTGAGAACGTTCTCTGTCTCCCTCTGAACTTTTGGGGTCTCTGTTATGCATGACTAACAAGACAATAATATATATATATATATATATATATATATATATATATATATATATATATATATATATATATATATATATATATATATATATATATATATATATATATATATATTATTTCTCTGAGAAGCGTTCTGTCAAAGGACGTCAACAACAAAAAAAAAGTTGGGTTATTATAGAAATAACCTTAGCTTATTAATTTTCAGGCAAGGAATATTTGTTTATGGCAAAATATGACGCCTTTTTCAAGTCTTCATGTACACAATGAAGGGATCAGCAGTGAAATTGATTAACTGAATAATGAATCTAAATCTAACGTAATCTAACCTAACCAAGCCCTGGAATAAAAACGCTAGTTTTATTTCAATACTATCCCAATCCCCATCCCACAAAAAAAAATAAATAAATAAAATAAAATAAACGCAGAAAATAAGGTTCACAGAAGTGTCAGCCTCCAAAGAGTAGCTACAATTAAATGGAGTAACCAAAGTACCCATATAGTTTGACTGCAGATCTACAAATTAGATTTCTCATTAAATTGTAAGATGCTATGAATGTATTACCATGTCTCTTTATTCAAATAAAAGCAATGTTATTTTAAAAATAAAGTTGTTTTTGAGACAACGGTTTTAGTAGTGTTATTAAAAACACTCAAGATGAAGGCGGTTTTATGTTTACAGTTCATCAGGAATTCTTTATTGACACATGACCAGTGGTGAGGAATGGTGAGCCTTGCAGCACCTGCACTCAGTAACCTGTGGCAGCTTCCATACTTCAAACCGGTGAATTAGGAGTGATTAGCTGATCTCCTTTGTGTCATTTTTTACGCCTCTAGCTTCTGGTGTGATGAAAAAGGTAAATATTTCGTGGCATCCCGTTCAAATTTAGGTCTGACTACATTTTTTTCTTATCTACGAGAGAAAGGACACATCATTCGTGGTGAAATACTAATGTCTTCCTTTGTTTACTGTAAAAAATAACATCATTGCTTGTGTTACGAATCCTAAGTTGAAGTCCTGGTGAGAAAGCGCTTTCTTGGAAGAGAGAGAGAGAGAGAGAGAGAGAGAGAGAGAGAGAGAGAGAGAGAGAGAGAGAATGTGTGTGTGTGTGTGTGTGTGTGTGTGTGTGTGTGTGTGTGTGTGTGTGTGTGTGTGTGCGTGCGCGCGCGAGTATGCGTGCGTGTGTTCGTGCGTGCATCCGTGCGCGCGCGTGTGTGTGTGTGTGTGTGTGTGTGTGTGTGTGTGTGTGTTTGTTTGTTCGGCAAGGAATTAAGACCTTCCTACTCGAAAAAAGGATTAACATTGAGAGTAAAGTTCATTACACGTGTACATAACAGCTGAGAGATGAGTAGCGCCAGGACCCTGTGAAGCCTCAGCCTCACGGACCAAACTTTCAGGGTGTCGGCGAGGCACCCCACGACGGCTCCGCGGAGTATTAAGGTGACGAGTATGAAAGATCAGTGTGACGATGCGTTTTCTTCTTAGCAGAGCCAACTCACTCAGCTCGTCACGGATCCTAGACTTAATTCTCCTAATTGGTAGAGGTTTATGTCAAATTTTGTAGGTCACTCCGTTTTCAGCTTCGCATGGGTAATAAAAAAAAAAATATAGAAATGAAATACTATATCATGCTGACGTTCGTTGCTAAGACGTAGGTCAGCTGACTCCTCTGTGTTCACCAAGTCTTGGTATTTCCGTGTTTACTTCTTTGTTCTGCGGTTACGTGTTATGATACGATGTCCATATATATATATATATATATATATATATATATATATATATATATATATATATATATATATATATATATATATATATATATATATATATATATATATATATATATATATATATATATATATATATATATATATATATATATATATATATATATATATATATATATATATATATATATATATATATATATATATATATATATATATATATATATATTATAAGTTCATTTTTATCGAAGTGAGACTCAAGATCACGAGACACCAGGATCAAATCATCAGGTTATACAAACAAACCATCGCCAATAAGACCTTGAAAAAACTATTAACAAATCGCTGGCAAGTCAGGGGCGAGTTACGTAAACCCATTGGGGCACGGAGCCACTCATAATGACCTGATGGCGTAGAGAAGGCAGTAATCTCACTGCTTGAGGTCAAGAGTAGTGAATACAGTGTTATCTTTCTCGATGGACTGCAAAAGGTCACTTAAAACCGGAAGAGGATAATGATCAGGGACGATCACAGCATTAACTTTCAGAAAATCAACTACGTCACGAAAAGAACCATCTTTCTTTGGAACTAAAAACAGTGGTGAGTTCCACGGAGAGTGTGATTCTTGGATGATACCGTCTTTCAGCATTCCATCAAATAAATTCTGAACAACAGCACGCTGACTGAGGCAAACAATTAGAAGGCACAAAAGAAGGACGTGTATCAGGTTTTAACCGAATGTGATGCGCAATACGGTCTGTGACACCAAGAGGTTCATTAGGCAAAGCAACAGCCGGTTTATGTTTGAATAGCAAGTCGAGGAGACGAGACTCTGCTGTTGGGAAATCCAACACCTTAACATGAACTGAAAGCTGAGAAATGAGATCAGCAGTATCATGAGAAGTATCTGTATTAGGAGAAACAGAAACAATAAGGTGTGGAGAGTCATGAAAGGACCTACTGTAGGAGACTTCAAAAGAATCAAGAAGTACGCCGTTCTTGAGAGAAATCAGGGAACCGGTTAGGTTAGTCACCAAAGCATCACTTACATGATCTCGGACACAAGAAAGAGTGCTTTCAAGAGCCGACCTATGAATGCGGACAGACGAAGACAAAGATAAGACGCAGGAGTCAACAGGCGCATTTGCCACGCGAACGAGAAGGCAAACAGCACTCATGGGGCCCACTCGCTGATCTCCAATCACAGCAGAACAGACATCCACAGCAGAGACTGATCGTTTCGACTCTGTGAAATCAGGCAATGACAAACCATGATCTGTGGTGCGTGAACGCTTAAAAGTGTGAACAGGAGGTTTAGAGGCTAAGAGTAGTGCTGGAATGTCCATTGCAATATCTTCATATGAAATAGCATGATGTTGAGGAAAAACATCAATACCATGAGTCACAAACGAGTCAAGTCCTAATAGACCATCGCTGTTAAGGACTAAATCAGATGTTACAAAAAATTTTGCTTCAAATGGTGGTGAATTTTTGGCAAGAGACAAGGGGAGAACAACTGTACCAAGGACATGTAAGGAAGAACCTTGTAAACTGAAAAGATTATTGTCAGTAGGCTGTAAGGGAAGGTTATGTAAGTCCTTAAGTTTGGAATAAGCCTGGACACTCTAAGAGATTACAAGAAGCACTAGTGTCAGCTCCCAAGGAAAGAGGAGTGTCATAAGAAAAAACACTGGTAAACTTGCATACCTTGAAAGGCAGCAATGACATTGGGAAGAGTGAGAGAGTGCTCAGAACAAGACGGCACTAATCTTTCCCGCGTTGAATTTGACGGCAGTGAAAATATGACTGAAAGGCTGTTACAACTTGCTCTTGCTGCCATTGTAGAATTTTGAAACATTCCTCTGTCATGTGATTACTTGTACCATGAACAAGACAGAATTTAGATGGACGCTCAAGAGATATTCGAGGTCTCGGGGCCGGAGACGACGAGCGCGTTTACCGTGTCTGAGCAGAGGAGTGAAAATGGACATGATGACCAGGTGATGAAGGTTTAGGACGAGAGTGGCCTGAAAACTTGAGTTTTTCTTAAGAAGGAAGCAATATGAGTAGGCGTGACCATCTTTGCAACAGTAAGTACATGAAAAAGCTGGACGCCGGGAAGGCAACAGTTGAGAGATAACACGCTCAACGGGAGACGTCTGAGGTGGTGAAGGTATAGGAAACGAGTCATTTACAACAGGTGACAGGCTATGAGCATGAGGCAGTTCCTGCAGTTTGTTACTGATTTTCATGGCAAAATAAAAAAAAAAGATAGTCAGTGGGTTTAATCTCACTGATGGAAGCAACACGCCTTTCCCGAGGAGTATGATAATTAACATAAGTCTCTAAGAAGACTTGTAGTTTATCTAGACTCATCTGGCCATTTTGTATCCAATTTCCAAACTTCAAAAATTCAGTGGCATTATGTGCGCACTCGGTAGCATGAACTTGACCGACCATGTGACCTACATACTCGTATCTGAGCTGTGTAGTAAGCGACTCAGCATAACGAAAAGTCCAAAGAAAGGAATCGTGAGTCCGTGAAGCTCCAAAGGCACGCAAGAAATTACTACTACAAAACTCAGCGTAATCATCTTGAGGCATACAAGATTTAAAGCAGCGAGCAGACATCATGGTAAAGGCAAGTGTGTCTGGGATTAATTGTGACCTGACAAAAGACATCTTGTCTGCCCCAGAGGTGATGCAGCTTTTTGTCATCAAGTCCTCACATTACTGTAAAAACGACAGTACTGAGAAGTTGGATCCTCACCCCCAAATCTTTTAATGGTAGGGTCCTGGTGCAGGAGTTTGATAGTGGAGGGAGAAGGAGAACCCATAGCAGCATCAGCAGAAGCAGTAGCAGCAGCAGTAGGCAGAGTAGAAGCAATAGTAGGATTAGACATTGTAGAATTGCCATTTCTTAAAAAAAACATTTACCAAAAAATAAATAAATAAATAAAAAATACACAAGAAAGAAAAAAAATGCACAAGAGAAACGTACATAAAAAAGTAAACATAAAGACACAGAATATAAATGAATAATATATCAGCAATAATTAAAATATATATAGCAATAATGTGATAAGTGGAACAATAACAGTGAAATGTAAGCAAGTGACAAAAAATTCTAAGCAACTGCTGGCCAGATATGACAGGAATTAAGCAAATATTGGTTATATATATATATATATATATATATATATATATATATATATATATATATATATATATATATATATATATATATATATATATATATATATATATATATATATATATATATATATATATATATATATATATATATATATATATATATATATATATATATATATATATATATATATATATATATATATATATATATATATATATATATATATATATATATATATATATATATATATATATATATATATATATATATATATATATGGACAAACTATCATAGTGTCAATGGGGTGATAATAATATTGTGGGCGTGGTGTGGAGTACGCTGGACTCCTACTTCGTCTCGCCGCCCCTTCCCTCTTCTTACTGCAGGGTATTGCACAGCTAATGGTGGTGGCCGCCCCTCACACCGCAGTCAAGGCACACGGAAGGTTTTCTGCAGGGTGCTCTCATAGCAGCACGCCTGTTTAGCCTCGCCGTCAAACTTATTCTTGCAGGAAAAAAGAATCTGGTGCATGGTGTTGGTGACGCGCTCCAGCACCTGTGTGATGTTGTGGCCGCGGTGCTGCTCCATCAGACGGCACACGATGTCCACGTACATCGACCCTACAACAAGCCAGCACGTGTCACTTGCCATTGTCTCTTTCACTTACTTTGTTGTATCTCGCGTACATCAGTTCATGAGCAGCAGCTGGGATCACAGTATGTTAACTTACATCAGATGTAAGCATCTCCATTCGCTGGATTTTTAATTCTTAATAGGTATATGTTAAAGTTTTTGTTTTATTTTATTCCTTTTAATGAGAAAAATGTCATAATTAGCGAACACACACACACACACACACACACACACACACACACACACACACACACACACACACACACACACACACACACACACACACACACACACACACACACACACACACACACACACACACACACACACACACACACACACACACACACACACACACACACACACACACACATTAGGGAATCGTACATATTTGTGTTTTATACCAACGGCTACGTGCTTCTCTGAGTAACCACGATTCCTCGCCACAAGACTACGGCATATGTGCATGATTGTCGAACAATGGAATTAATTAGATTAGTGCTACGTGAAAATAGGTTGAGGGTCCGTGCCCTTGCCTGAGTGAATGAGGTGAACACCTTACCTCCATCGGGGTGGCGGAATGCATACTGCCGAGGCAGCGTGGCGCTGGCCACCAGGCGGTCCATCTGGTAGTACACGGCGGTGATGTTTAGGTGGTCCTCAGTCACCTCCGAATATGACACATTGCCTTTAAAATGGCTGTCCATCGTCACGAGCATTGCACTTCCTTGGAGGAAAATGAGGAAAATAAGACTCAAGAAGCTAAAGAAGAAATGAAGGCAGGAAAAATCTTTCATTCTTTAGGCTTCAGTGAAATGACTGCAGTGAAGTGTCATTCAAAATTGACAAAAATACTTCATGAATTAATTTGCATATTCATAACACGTTACATCAGCCAGGTAGTCAGGATGTTATCCTCCCTCTACTCACTTTTCCTTCGTAGGCGAATGGTAGAGTTGCCTTGGCATTGAGTCATGAAAAAGATTTTGGGTTTTTTCCTGAAATGGTCCAGTATAGAAAACTCGTGAATGATAGCTTTCCTCTCAATGCGATAGCCGTCCGCCAATTCCATAGTCTCCTCCGAACCATGAGACATAAACCAGTATACGATGGAGTCATAGTATTTATATTTAGGTTTTCGAAGTAACCTAAGGCATTCTTCTAACTTCTCCTTATCTGGGTTTTCTTCGATTTGCACTGTGTAGCCCAGAGATTTTCCAAATGCGTGTTTCACCTTCTCAATCTCGGCCTCCGCCCCTTTCCTACCACGAGTGACGCAGAACACCACGCAAAGCCCTGCGGGGCGTTCCCCTGCAGGGTAGTCGTCCATGCTGCTGATCGCCTCTGACAGCACACGCCTCTCAGCATCGCTCTCCGTCTGGCTCTGCAACTTTTCCAAGAGAGCCTTTAGCTTACTGGTGTATATGCGGTTCAGCTTGTTGTTTAATTCTAGTGTCCTAATTAAGTAGAAGAATAGAGCTTCTTTGAGGCCCTTCGTTTGTTCTAGTTTGTCGGCAGAAACCTTGAGATGTGTATCCACAAACTCATTCAGCACATTGTTTTCCACAGTAAGGCCGAACAGCTGCATCACTTGGCGGTCGGTGAGCGCGTCACAAAGTCGGAGCATCCTCAGATTCTCAGCATAAATTAACAAGTTTCCTTCTATTTCCTCCTCAGTAAGGCTGAGTTTTTTCTGCACATTCTTGGTTTTCTCTTCGAGGTGGCTACATTCTACGCCTAAATGGCGGCACACGTGTACCAGCGTCAGCAGGTCTTCGTCGTCCTTTCTTACGCTCAAATCATTTGCCAGTGTCCCAGCGGCTAGACTGATAAAGGGATACTCCTGCAGGTGTTTAACTCGGGCCTTCAGTATGTCCGTCACACACACAAATCTGTGCTGCCTGTCCTGAAGCACCGACAGGAAGGCGTCTCTCGCTTTCGTTGGCGCTGAGGTGAGATCGTCTTGGTGGTCGATGTCGTGGGAAGTCATATCGCCGATATCTAGAAGGAATAGGAGTTTCACCTGCACGGCTGGAGCCAGGCAGTTCCACTGCAACACTTCCATCTTCTTTCCTCTCCTGGGAAGCACGTTGCCGTCTCCTGCAAGACACCACGTTTAGAAAACTTCTCCACTATTCAACACTTGCCTGACTACAGTCGTTTATGATCTTATTTTGTCTGTGATGTCATATCCGATGTTGTAATATCATATTACGTGATTATTTTATCCCGAGAGAGAGAGAGAGAGAGAGAGAGAGAGAGAGAGAGAGAGAGAGAGAGAGAGAGAGAGAGAGAGAGAGAGAGAGAGAGAGAGAGAGAGAGAGAAAGAGAGAGAGAGAGAGAGAGAGAGAGAGAGAGAGAGAGAGAGAGAGAGAGAGAGAGAGAGAGAGAGAGAGAGAGAGAGAGAGGGGGGGGGGGAGGAGGGAGGGAGGGATTGCAATGTGTCACGTAGAGCTGCCAAATGTGACACGTGAACGTCCCAAGTGATAAGGAGGGCCAGCATAGTGCTAGACAACAGTTACTTAAGGGAATGGTTTTAATGCTATTACCAATATTACTATTGCTACTACTACTACTGCTGCTACTATTACTACTACTACTACTACTACTACTACTACTACTACTACTACTACTACTACTACTACTACTACTACTACTACTACTACTATTACTACTACTACTACTACTGCTACTAGTATTGCACTCCACGCACTCCACGTCTGTCTCTCGTACCTGAGTCAGCAAATTCTTCAGGATGCACTTAAGCTTTGAAGGGGAACAGAGGAGTGGCGTTCTCATGGGATGAATTTGGGTGGTGATGTGGTGAGTGAGCGGGTGTGTGGAAGTATTGGTGATATGGTGGTATAACCCTGATATGGATAGTATTATGGTGCTATAGGTGAAATATGGTGATGGTGGTGATGTCTTGTGAGGTTTGAGGAGGTGAAATACGGGAACTGTTATTTAGTGATGCGTTGACGGCGTCTGGGAAGATTCCTGCAGCTGGGAAAAATATTCCAGTGGCCTGTGAAGGAGTAAAAGAGTTCTAGTGCTTTGTGAAGAGACGGGAATGTCATGTATTGGTGTGTATAAATTTTACGCAATAAGGGAGGCGATATAAGAGCCTGAGTAAAGAGAAACTTATGGTGATTGAGTGTGGGAATTAACCTGTATTGGTCTAAGGCAGGAATTTGTTCCCTAATTTCCTTTAATTGCACTACCTTAATTTACCTGTAAGTTAACAGGATTTCGAATATATTCTGTTATTATATAGAATACTTATGTTTTCTACCCCAACACTGACTGAGGTGATTTCTGGTGTGCTGTGTGGTTTTGGGTGAGAGGGTTTAATAGCTGGCGATTTCGGATAGGTCGGATAGGTATTTCGAGGCCTTTAAAATCCAGACCTTTAAAACTTTCTGGGATCAGTATAACGTCCACTTTCTTGGAAAGGTAACAGGGATCGTGACACTACTACTACTACTACTACTACTACTACTACTACTACTACTACTACTACTGCTACTATTACTACTACTACTACTACAACCAGCACCAACATAAATAGTAGTAGCAGAAGCCGTTGTTGTTGTTGTTGTTGTTGTTGTTGTTGTTGTTGTTGATGCTGAATCATTGACAGACGTACCACCGACCATCAGCGATCTTTACCCCCTTCAGGAGTACATAACTGTAACACCGATATACGTTTCGATAAAGCAAACTAGTGATGTTGAAATTTAAACAGTGAATCAGCACGAACACCACTGAGAGGCTGGCTATAAATATGAAAAAAAAAAAAAGTCATGTTATGGAGTGGAATGATAAGCTAAACGAATGGTAACGTGACCATCTAATGAAGACGAATCATTAACTTCGCCGAAATTAATGCAAAGTAGCCATGTTTCTGAGATATAATGTATGTAGTGATGCGCTCTTTACATTTCTTCTGTGCTCTTAGAATTCTGGCATAATGTTGCTTCTTCACCAGTCGTTTAGCTATGCTTATGGTTAGACTTCGTAGAAAGGGAGGGTGAATAGGAAGGGAGATTTAGCGGTCATTCAAGAGGGAACCAAACACACTTGCTACACTCGAAAGGAAAGGGGCATTCTTGTTATTTCAGCAAGGCAGATACGATTATAAATGGAAGCGTAGAACAAGGTCAGGAGGTGACTGATGAGATCATAGTGTGAAGTAATTTCGCATGTGTTTTTTAATCATAAGAGTGATATTGTATTTGTGCACTGAACTCTGACCACCATAAGCACATTTGCAACTCGGTGGGCTACTGACCTAAAGTTTGCCTCTGATGGAAGGACTGAAATTTAGATGGAACTTATTTGATACTGACTATGCAACACTCAGGACTTTAGCAAGACATCTTACCCTTTCAGTGCTACACAGCCTGGAGAATACTTAACATATCTACAATTCTCTTGTTTTATGTGGCATGTGATTGTTAACAATGATCTGGATGTTAGTATGAGATGACCGTAGTAGAAAAAGGTGTTACGGCAGCGTAGCGACCTCAAACCACTGGGGAAGACCTTTATCCTGAAGTAAAGCCATATAGGATGATAAAAGAAAATTAAGTAAAGCTAGACCAATATCAGCAGAACTTCTCACCTTCATCCTCCATCGTTGGTGAGTCGTGGTTATGTGTCGCTCCTGTCCTCTGTCCTCATCACGCGTCACTCCCTCACCACAGTAATGAGTTCCTCATCGCCACGGTATCTGCCATCTGCTCTTATCAGCGTTATCGATGTGGATTTTCGTTTATGTTATTAATATGTGGTGCGCGTCACACAAGTTAATCTGAGATATCAACCCACATTGATAACAGTGGTTCGGCTGCGTCGTTTAGGATTGCCACATTTTCCGTAGTTCGTGTGTGTGTGTGTGTGTGTGTGTGTGTGTGTGTGTGTGTGTGTGTGTGTTTACTCATTGTGATACGATAAAAGACTTCTCCTAGTTTCCCTCGGTGTGTTTGTCTTACTGAGCTCCACAAATTATCTAAAAACGCCAATGTGTACGGATTAATGTATTAAAGTAACACGTTTTATAGCTGATGTCACTTACCTAAACAGGAATAGAACTTAAAAAAAAAAAAAAAAGTTAAATTTATGCGTAGGAACTATAAGTGGATACAGGTATGTATGTTTTACACAGGTACTGGTACATGTCAGTCTCCTTAATTACAGCATCCCCTATGTTTTTTATGTTGTTATGCTCTTATTCAGTTACTGGTCGTTGTTATCTACATTAAGATTAAAACTTTATATGATAAGTATATTTACAATTTCCACACTTTTATTAGCACATATTAATTATTTCTTATTGTCCTTGTCGATGTCATTGTTGGTGGCCTTCCTTCAAATACTTCTTTTTCTGATCAGTGAAACGGTTAGCCATCTCACCATGACTATTTTCAAAGACCACAGAGATGATTAGCTGAGTTCTCAAGAATGTTTCTCATGTTAATAATGTAGAATCTTGTTTCAATAGAACTGTAAAACACCTTAAAAAACCATGTAACTTCATCTATAACCTATTGAATGTACTAAAGGTGCGGCCAGAAGTGTTTCAGAATATGGTCTCTGATTGAAAAAACTCATTTCCAGTTATTACTGCACAAAAAGTTCAGTCCGTCAGTCAGTCATTCCCTCCTGGTACATTAACTCCTTCAATGAGATGACTCCTACGTCGGCATCATGAAGCAACAATGGAATATACGATGACACATAAGTAGGCGTCAAGGTTATATTCTACTTTAGTTGTTGTTGAGCAATCCCGTATCCTGTTTTGACTTGTCTTGACAGGCTCAGTATATGTGCTTGAGGTTCTGTTGATCCTCCACCCTCCCTGTTTCCACCGGTCACATAAATGAACTACCCCATGCCTCACCCTCTATCCAGAATGAGGAAGTCTCAATGGCAGAGCCTTACATCATAGTTTCCTTACCCTGTGGTCCTTCCTTTATCTTCCATATCCCCCTATCCTTCTCTTCCTCCTATATCCCCTCCACCAGGCAGGGGAGACCGTAAAGGGGGGTACAGTTCCCCCGTTGCCTTTTTACCCTCCTCTCCCTTCCTCCTCCCTACAATCTCTCTCTCTCTCTCTCTCTCTCTCTCTCTCTCTCTCTCTCTCTCTCTCTCTCTCTCTCTCTCTCTCTCTCTCTCTCTCTCTCTCTCTCTCTCTCCAGGAAAGGGAGATAGTGCGGGGGGTACATTTCCTCCCTTCCTCCCTACATCTCTCTCTCTCTCTCTCTCTCTCTCTCTCTCTCTCTCTCTCTCTCTCTCTCTCTCTCTCTCTCTCTCTCTCTCTCTCTCTCTCTCTCTCTCTGTGTGTGTGTGTGTGTGTGTGTGTGTGTGTGTGTGTGTGTGTGCTGATGCGGCTGGGAAGGTCGTCTTATGATAATTACTGATGAATGAAGATATTGGACGCGAGTCTATTATTTCCTTTCGTACGTGTGTGTATATATATATATATATATATATATATATATATATATATATATATATATATATATATATATATATATATATATATATATATATATATATATATATATATATATATATATATATATATATATATATATATATATATATATATATATATATATATATATATATATATATATATATATATATATATATATATATATATATATATATATATATATATATATATATATATATATATATATATATATATATATATATATATATATATATATATATATATATATATATATATATATATATATATATATATATATATATATATATATATATATATATATATATATATATATATATATATATATATATATATATATATATATATATATATATATATATATATATATATATATATATATATATATATATATATATATATATATATATATATATATATATATATATATGTAATTTCCAAACTATCCTCCTGCGGCTTCTATCCTTCTCTTTGTAACTTCATCTCAAGCTTCCTTTCTGACCGTTTTATTCCTGCTGTGGTAGACGGTCACTGTTCTTCTCCTAAATCTATTAACAGTGGTGTTCCTCAGGTTTCTGTCCTGTCACCCACTCTCTTCCTATTATTCATCAATGATCTTCTAAACCAAACTTCTTGCCCTATCCACTCCTATGCTAATGATACCACCCTGCACTTTTCCACGTCTTTTCATAAACGTCCAAACCCTTTTAGGAAGTACACAGTTCACGCAGGGAAGCCACAGAACACCTGACTTCTGATCCCTCTAAAATTTCTGATTAGGGCAGAGCAAACTTGGTATTGTTCAGTGCCTCAAAAACTCAATTCCTCCATCTATCAGCTCGACACAACCTTCCATACAACTATCTCCTCTTCTTCAGTGATACTCAACTGTCCCCCTCTTCTTTCTTTTCTTTTTTTTTTATGTAGGAAAGACACTGGCCAGGGACAACAAAATTCAATAAAAAAAATGCCCACTTAAATGCCAGTCCCATAAAAGGGTCAAAGCAGTGGTCAAAAATTGATGAATAAGTGTCTTGAAACCTCCCTCTTGAAGGAATTCAAGTCATAGGAAGGTGGAAATACAGAAGCAGGCAGGGAGTTCCAGAGTTTACCAGAGAAAGGGATGAATGATTGAGAGTACTGGTTAACTCTTGCGTTAGAGAGATGGAAAGTCTTGTGCAGCGAGGCCGCGGGAGGAGGGGAGGCATGCAGTTAACAAGATCAGAAGAGCAGTTAGCATGAAAATAGCGGTAGAAGACAGCTAGAGATGCAACATTGCGGCGGTGAGAGAGAGGCTGAAGACAATCAGTTAGAGGAGAGGAGTTGATGAGACGAAAAGCTTTTGATTCCACCCTGTCTAGAAGAGCAGTATGAGTGGAACCCCCCCAGACATGTGAAGCATACACCATACATGGACGGATAAGGCCCTTATACAGAGTTAGCAGCTGGGGGGTGAGAAAAACTGGCGGAGACGTCTCAGAACACCTAACTTCATAGAAGCTGTTTTAGCAAGAGATGAGATGTGAAGTTTCCAGTTCAGATTATAAGTAAAGGACAGACCAAGGATGTTCAGTGTAGAAGAGGGGGACAGTTGAGTGTCATTGAAGAAGAGGGAATAGTTGTCTGGAAGGTTGTGTCGAGTTGATAGATGGAGGAATTGAGTTTTTGAGGCATTGAACAATACCAAGTTTGCTCTGTCCCAATCAGAAATTTTAGAAAGATCAGAAGTCAAGCGTTCTGTGGCTTCCCTGCGTGAAATATTTACCTGCTGAAGGGTTGGACGTCTATGAAAAAACGTGGAAAAGTGCAGGGTGGTATCATAAGCGTAGGAGTGGATAGGACAAGAAGTTTGGTTTAGAAGGTCATTGATCAATAATAAGAAGAGAGTGGGTGACAGGACAGAACCCTGAGGAACACTACTGTTAATAGATTTAGGAGAAGAACGGTGACCGTCTACCACAGAAACTTGAGATAAAGATGAGGTTATAGAGAGGAGAGAAGCCGTAGGAGGGTAGTTTGGAAATCAAAGCTTTGTGCCAGACTCTATCAAAAGCTTTTGATATGTCCAAGGCAACAGCAAAAGTTTCACCAAAATCTCTAAAAGAGGATGACCAAGACTCAGTAAGGAATGCCAGAAGATCACCAGTAGAGCGGCCTTGACGGAACCCATACTGGCGATCAGATAGAAGGTTGTGAAGTGATAGATGTTTAAGAATCTTCCAGTTGAGGATAGATTCAAAAACTTTAGATAGGCAGGAAATTAAAGCAATAGGACGGTAGTTTGAGGGATTAGAAGAGTCACCCTTTTTAGGAACAGGTTGAATGTAGGCAAACTTCCAGCAAAAAGGAAAGGTAGATGTTGACAGACAGAGCTGAAAGAGTTTGACTAGGCAAGGTGCAAGCACGAAGGCACAGTTTCGGAGAACAATAGGAGGGATCCTATCAGGTTCATAAGCCTTCCGAGGGTTTAGGCCAGCGAGGGCATGGAAAACATCACTGCAAAGAATTTTAATAGGTGGCATGAAGTAGTCAGAGGGTGGAGGAGAGGGAGGAACAAGCCAAGAATCATCCAAGGCAGAGTTTTTAGCAAAGGTTTGAGCGAAGAGTTCAGCTTTAGAAATAGATGTGATAGCAGTGGTGTCATCTGGTTGAAACAGAGGAGGGAAAGAAGAAGAAGCAAAGTTATTGCAGATATTTTTGGCTAGATGCCAGAAGTCACCAGGGGAGTTAGATCTTGAAAGGTTTTGACACTTTCTGTTAATGAAGGAGTTTTTGGCTAGTTGGAGAACAGACTTGGCATGGTTCCGGGCAGAAATATAAAGTGCATGAGATTCTGGTGATGGAAGGCTTAAGTACATTTTGTGGGCCACCTCTCTATCATGTATAGCACGAGAACAAGCTGTATTAAACCAAGGTTTAGAAGGTTTAGGACGAGAAAATGAGTGAGGAATGTATGCCTCCATGTCAGACACTATCACCTCTGTTATGCGCTCAGCACACAAAGACGGGTCTCTGACACGAAAGCAGTAGTCATTCCAAGGAAAATCAGCAAAATACCTCCTCAGGTCCCCCCAAGTAGCAGAGGCAAAACGCCAGAGGCACCTTTGCTTAGGGGGATCCTGAGGAGGGATTGGAGTGATAGGACAAGATAAAGATATGAGATTGTGATCGGAGGAGCCCAACGGAGAAGAAAGGGTGAAAACATAAGCAGAAGGATTAGAGGTCAGGAAAAGGTCAAGAATGTTGGGCGTATCTCCAAGACGGTCAGGAATACGAGTAGGATGTTGCACCAATTGTTCTAGGTCGTGGAGGATAGCAAAGTTGTAAGCTAGTTCACCAGGATGGTCAGTGAAGGGAGAGGAAAGCCAAAGCTGGTGGTGAACATTGAAGTCTCCAAGAATGGAGATCTCTGCAAAAGGGAAGAGTCAGAATGTGCTTCACTTTGGAAGTTAAGTAGTCAAAGAATTTCTTATAGTCAGAGGAGTTAGGTGAGAGGTATACAGCACAGATAAATTTAGTTTGAGAGTGACTGTAGTCGTAGCCAGATGGTGGAAAACTCGGAAGATTCAAAAGCGTGGGCACGAGAGCAGGTTAAGTCATTGCGCACATAAACGCAGCATACAGCTTTGGATCGAAAATGAGGATAGAGAAAGTAGAAGGGAACAGAAAAGGGGCTACTGTCAGTTGCCTCAGACACCTGAATTTCAGTGAGGAAAAGAAGATGAGGTTTAGAAGAGGAGAGGTGGTGTTCTACAGATTGAAAATTAGATCTTAGACCGCGAATGTTACAGAAGTTAATGAAGAAAAAGTTGAGGGGGGGTGTCAAGACACTTAGGGTCGTCGTCAGAAGGGCAGTCCGACCTGGGGACATATGTGGTCGCCTCCCCAGATGGGGACTCCGAGGCTGGTATAGGTGTCGCCATGAATTTTGAAATTTTGAGTGAAGGGTGTGTGTGTTATTAGGTGCTTGTAGTTTTGTGTGGAGGAAGAGAGTTGTCTTTAGAGGGCAGGCTGTGACTGCCCCTTTGTGTTGTGAGACACAAAGGGAAACGTTCAGTGAGGTCACAGCTGGGTTTAATGATGAGTTCACAGCACTCCCTGAACAGTGCTTTAGACCTCACTGGGAGTAATTATCGTTTCGGCAGGTGTCTACTGCCTCCTCCTTCTACATAGAACATCCTCGGTCTGTCCTTTTCTTATAATCTAAACTGGAAACTTTACATCTCATCTCTAGCTGAAACAGCTTCTATGAAGTTAGGCGTTCTGAGACGTCTCCGCCAGTTTTTCTAACCCCCCTCCCCCATCTGCTAACTTTGTACAAGGGCCTTATCCGTCCATGTATGAAGTATGCTTCACATGTTTGGGGGTGGTTTCACTCATACCGATGTGGAATCAAATGTTTTTGGTCTCATCAACTCCTCTCCTCTAACTGACTGTCTTCAGCTTCTTTCTCATTGCTGCAATGTTGCATCTCTAGTTATCCTCTACCTCTATTTTCATGCTAACTGCTCTTCTGATCTTGATAACTGCATGCTTCCCACTCTTCCGTGGCCTCGCTGCACAAGACTTTCTTCTTTCTCTCACTCTTATTCTGTCAACCTCTCTAATGCAAGATTTAACCAGTATGCCCAATCATTCATCCCTTTCCCTGGTAAATTCTGGAACTCCCTGCCTGCTTCTGTATTTCCGCTTTCCTATGACTTAACTCCTTGAAGAGGGAGGTTTCGAAACACTTATCCTTCAATTTTTGACTACCGCTTCGAACCCTATTCGGGGAACGGCATCTCAGTGGGCTATTTTTTTTTTTTATTGAATTTTTGTTGCCCTTGGCCGGTGCCCCTCCTACATAAAAAAGAAAAAAAGAAAATAAATAAATAAATAAATAAATAAATAAATAAATAAATATATATATATATATATATATATATATATATATATATATATATATATATATATATATATATATATATATAGAGAGAGAGAGAGAGAGAGAGAGAGAGAGAGAGAGAGAGAGAGAGAGAGAGAGAGAGAGAGAGAGAGAGAGATTATGGTATTAGAAATTGGATAAGTTACCGCTCGCGGGCTATTCCGTATAAGAGCAGCTCAGGTTTTTTAAACATCCAGAGCGAAGTGGTTAAGTAGGTTATTATGATGTTTTGTCATACTTATGTAATTGTTTAGCAGCCTACGCAAGCGCGAAGGAAAAGAGGTGAAGGTGTTATTACGGTGTTACCTTGCATTATCAGAGATAAGCACTCGAGGTGACGAAAGTTTTCGTTACTGTTTTGTTGCGAGAACACACACACACACACACACACACACACACACACACTCTCTCTCTCTCTCTCTCTCTCTCTCTCTCTCTCTCTCTCTCTATATATATATATATATATATATATATATATATATATATATATATATATATATATATATATATATATATATATATATATATATATATATATATATATATAACATCACATAACACAAAGCAGGAAATACAGGAATATTCAAAATATTTTACAAACATAAAAACAAGAAAGATAAGTAAAGAATATTACAAGCTAAATACATAATAATATATCACAGGCGATGTCGACACTTTGCAGACGATACTCTGTCCCCGTGGAGAAGGAGTATAGGTGTTTACATCCCTCTTTTTTTCCGTTCATTTATATTACTCAAGCTGGAGGAACGGAAGGAAGCTGTGGTACACGGGCCAAGCATGGTGAGTGGGTGACAGATAGATATAAGACACTAATATACATATAGGTAAATAAAGCCACTGTAGAAGTTATATAAACAATACTGAGATGGATGCGACTAACCAAAATTTTAGATTATTATTTATTTATTATTTTTTTTTGTATTTTATATGTTAATTTATCAATGTGTATTATATCACATACATCATATTCAGGATCTATTATGTGATATTTTTTTTATTAGAAAATAAGATTCATTCTGGTAAGTGACCAAAGTTAGGAAAGTCATTTATAAATCCTGTCATTATTTTGACAATGTGATCAATCCCTGTTTAGATTTTACCATGGAGAATATTTGAATGTAACATTGGAATTATTTTGGTTGATCACTTCCTTAGCAGTTTTTGGCTTGGTAACAACAGTGATTTCATTTAGTAGACTCCATAAGGTTTTATGAAAATAACCTTATCCTACAAATATCAAGACAATGACTTTAATTTTGGGCAAAAATATGATTTTGTTTTTAAATTCTAGTCTATACAGTGAGGGGATTAGCAGTGAAATGAATCAACTGAATCATTCTAATTCTAATCTCAGATTGAAACACTAATGTTGCTTCAGTATTATTCTGAGTTGCTCCTAGCAGTGGTGGCCACCAGTTGTCTCAAATAAAAGCAGCCTCATTGGCAGAACCTCTCTTATTGGTGCATTGTTTTGCAGGCGAGTAGTGTGATACTGGCAGGCTTGGGACTTGCTGCAGTGGGCTTTGGGGCTCGATTTGTTATCCGCACAATTCCAGCGCTGGGCAAGAAAATGGCTGATACTGTTTACAATGTCCCAAAGCTGGACAGTAAGGTAAGACAGAACCGTTGTGTCAAGTGTTTTGTCTTTGTAACATGACTTAATTCCAGTTGGAAGAGTGATATAACAACATGACAAACATAGTACATTTCAAGTTATATCTCTTATGGACGAAAATCTTGTGAAGTTCCAGCTAGATGAATGGCTGAGCACTGTACCTAGTTATAGCAAGACCAGCTTAATTTGGCAGGTAAGGGGGGTCACGGCTTGGGTGCATTGCTGCCTCTTTTCCCAAAACAAAATCAGATAGGTCACCTCTCAGGGGACGGTGTGGTGGGTGATTCCTGTCAGGGCAAGGTCACCTGCGCTGTGTTGTTCCTGATGAGTTTGTTTTATTTTCATTATAATTTATTTTCTGTTAAGTAAATGATATATTTTCTACTTACATTCCTTCAAATTACCCTATGAGTATTATCAATAAATATAACATACTTGCCCACATTAAACCTGGTGTGAGTTAATAAAAGTAGCATGTCAGGATGAGGTCACTGCCTCCCTAGGGCTTGGGTCAGGCTGAGTGAGTCAGTGTTGTCCTTCATGATGAGTTTAATATATTTTTTCATTAAGTAAATAAAACATTTCCCAGTTGTATGCCTTCAGATTACCTTCTAAATATAGTTATACATAACATAGTTGTGCACCCTAAAGCAGCTATAAAGTTAATGAGAAAAAATTTTCTTAGCAACACTGCACAATATTTATACCACATTTCTTTACTGATGTATAGATTATTACAACTAAGATCCAGCCCCTCTCCCAGCTGCCACTCCTTTGGGTCAGCTTCTCCCTTGGGTACCTTTCTTGTAGCCTAGTGCAGGGATCAAACAGCATGAATCCAGGTGATTGACTGGTCGCATACAGCTATAAAGCCTCAAAAGGTCATCACCCTATTTCATCCACTAACAGGGAAGGAAGAATACACAGTGCCAACTTAGCCCAAAAGCTGAGAAAGGACTCGCCACTTCATGTTATAGTGAGAAACAGTGACGATACTACACTGTGAGGGTATAATATCCTGAGGGCAACCTCTCATAGGCTTCCATCGTCTGTCCAACAAGATATTATATGCTCGAGTCTGAACCCAACTTGTCTTCAGTATCCTGGAGGACAGGCTCAAACCCCCTTAAAATTGGAGAGCCTAGGGAGAGAGGATGGTTGAGCATGGACTGCTATACACTAGTCTTCTGGCCAAGACAAAGACATGAAGGACACACACAGGACCAGTTGCATTTAACAACCACAAGGACACTCAAAATACAGGAACTCCAGCGGAGAAGAGAGGGGACTGGTGCCTGCTCACACAAAATGGATGCCAACAAAACACAACTACACACTTTGATGATTGGTACCCTAAAGGGCACTACACTTGCCTTAATTGCAAAGAGAGCAGTAGCAATAATGTCACCTCTAGGAGCCAATGAAATAATTGTGTAAAGTTTATAACTAGTATCCTCCCAAATACTACCTTAATGTATGCTCCCAAATACAACCTCAGATCTACACCTCTCAAGTACGTCACTTTCTGACTGGGACAAAGATGACGCACATCACTTTCAGTTCTGCGGTAGTTGAATTGCTTGACAAGGGGAAGGGGGATGGAATAGGAAAGGGACGAGGAGGGAGGAAGAAGCTGGACACATGCTTCGCCCTGTTCACTATCTTAGTTTAAAACAAAGGCTAAATTCTAAAAATCACTGTGTTTATTTGGGTGGCTAGGTGAAATCTGACTGCCTTATGATGGAGGGAAACTCCTCTCTTTCATTATTTATTGACTACATTTCTCAGGAATGAGGGGGAAATAAGTGAAAATTTAATAAGATTAAAGTGGGGTAGGGTGCTTGTGGCTATACTTGAATAATGTGCTCACCAGGCTGGGTGACTCATCACTGCATAACATGACACAATTTTTCTTTCTCTGGCTTTATTCTTTTTCTTTGTTCTATTTCCATGATCTCTGTAGTGCTACTCATAAGAAGATAGACATACATGATGACTTTAATTTTTGTGTGATATAATCTTTACATGAAAATTATATTTATTATTTCTCCACTTTACTTTTAGTGCCTTTTTAGATGCATCACAGAAGTCACTTGGCGTAGTTTTTGTTAAAGCAGCAGCATTGAACTGACATTGTGACCCCACCCGAGCTGCCAAATTAGCCTGGTCTTGCTGACTGTTGGTACATCATCCCAAGAAACCAATCAAATGGACTGGCACATGATCCTTGGTCTGATCACATTTCTCAGCCATCCTCATCCCCAGATATCTTTTTATTTTGCAGTGGAGTGCAGAGAGTAACATATAGGAAGGATAGATATTGATGTGGAAATGAATGAACAAGAGAAAATTATATTTTATAAGGAATGGAAATACAGTAGATGCAGATTGGATTATGTCCAAAATATTAGGGTATATAAGAGAAACTGTGATTGAATTGATGCACAGGATATTACCTATGCTTTGTTTGTGAACTTTTCAGATTTTTGCAAGCAGTAAATACTACAAAGGTGGATTTGAACCCAAGATGACGAAACGAGAAGCAGCACTTATCCTTAATGTGTCTCCTAATGCCAGCCAGCAGAAAGTGCGGGTAATACAGTAGATGAGTTTACGTTTTTCTTTTTTTATAACTATTTCTGTGGAATTATTGGACAGTTCCTTATTAATAAATACTTATATACATATACCATGGAGAGATGCCCTTTAAAGAGAAATAGCCCAACTAATGCATCATGTTGACCTTGTGTGTGAATGTTCCTTCACATCACCCCTATTAATCACTTTTTATAATGCATAGGGAATATGGTGGTGGTATTCATCTAACCTGATTGAGGAGTGTATGATGAGGATGTCTCGTGCATCACTGTGGGAGCCATATTTAAAGTGCCTGAAGGTTTCAAATGTGTAGCATACAACTGTTGTTAAAAGAAAGGCAAGGCTTGGAAGGCTAGGTGGAAAAGAAAATGAAGAAACAGGAAAATCTGTGAAGTATTATTGTATTGCCCTACACTGAAACACTGAAAAATTAATCTGAAGGCAGATAAATTGGGCTTTTGAAACCATCTCCACCCAAATATTAGGTTGTTATTTATATAGAAGTATGTATGTTAGTTAATTGAGATTTTTACCTCTTGTTATCAATGTCATACCCCTCTGGATAATCCATAGAAACTGAGAAATTGATCTAAGAGTGAGATAAATATTTAGCCATGAGAGGTGTTAGACGGGGATTGAACCTCCTATTGTGAGGACTGAAGGACAGTGCCTAAGCTGTTGTGACCATAAAGATTGTCAAAGGCTTGTGTTTATATATTTACAGGCTGCTTATAAAAGAATGATGCTCACAAACCACCCAGACCGAGGTGGCTCACCTTTCATCAGCTCCAAGCTCAGTGAGGCCAAGGATCTTCTGGACAAGTAGTTCACCCTGACATCATAGACTTTATGATGAAATATTTAATAGCGCAATATTACATTTTCTCAAGCTGTGCTGTCTGAGGAAATTTTGCATTTTGTAAATATCTAATCATGTAAGATTTACATCTAGCTTGTTTTCATTTAAACATGGAATTATATAAAACTTGGTACTGAATATCTTTAATTGCTGATGATGATTAAGAGATGGGTGTTTCTCAGACATGCTGTTATTCTGTGTTCTGAAAAATAATATATTTTGAGAAAACTTGCATTTTATTAACACTTAAAATGTTTGGAAACTATAAATTTAGACCTATTGACAGAGTGCTTATCTAGGCAGAGGTAAACCAGTGATACTTATAGGTTTAATGCAGATAGATCCAAGCATGTTACATGAACAACTGGTATTTCATCAAGGTTTAAGCTCATTAAATAACTTACAATGACAACATTTCTGCTCTCAGATAATTACACTATCCACGATCTGTCAAAGCAACAGGGTCGGATATACTTTTTTTTCTTTAAGGATTTAACTTTTTGTAGGGTATGAATTTGACATTTTCTTGCATAAAAGACAAAGAAAGCTTTTCTTTTTAACAGCTTAGAAACAGTACAATATCATCATCAGCACCAGCAGTAGTACATAGTAGCAATGTTGATGGTAGCGGCAATGATTGAGTCTGTATACATACAAACTTAGTATTATGTACTATACTACTACTACTACTATTAATAATAATAATAATGCTACTACTACTACTGCTGCTGCTGCTACTGCTGTACTACTACTACTACTACTACTACTACTACTACTACTACTACTACTACTCCTGCAATTGCTACCAATACTGATTACCATGGAAAAGAAACGATGATGCAAAAACAAATAAGACATATGCAAGAAAGTAAATAAAACATTATCAAAGGATAACGAGCAGCTTGAACGAGTGAGAGAAAAGTCTCCGCATTCGGCACCAAAGTGACGTAAACAATGCGGCTTTCTCTCCTCTCGTTACACGTGTTCTCGCGTCTCCCTCACCTGCGCTTTTATTCCCCTCATCTTCGTAGACTGTACAGGATGGAGGACAGGAAGGTGGTAGTGACGCACGACGAGGAATCCATGACGGTGGGGCTTTCATTTAGGTTCCAGCACTGTAATGTAGACAGAACGTTTAACTTGAAGCGTTCCAGCGAGGAAGGCCTGAGCAGTGTATTGACGAGGATCAGCGGCAATATACAGAAGGTCCTGGACAAGAAGAAGAAAAGGAACGAAGACCCCGCCCCCGTTGTTCCCATTGATATAAAGACACATGCAGGAGAGAGTGTGAACAAGGATATGAGTTGCTATGAGTGCTTCGTGGCTCAGGCAGATCACCACTTCTTGGATATTGGTGAAAAGTCATATAGTCTAGATGTGAATCCCCCCATAGTTAAAGTTCTAGAGCTCCCCAAGAACATCATGGCAGGCTTCCCTCTCCATCCCAGCAAGTTAGAAATGACCAATGGAGTGAATGAGGACAGTTCATTCACGTGGTACAAGAGTGATGTGAAGTTCAATAGTATAGAGGAGACCAAGTCCCAGATGAACAAGATCAAGTGGGTAGAGATGGCTACCGGATACACATGTTTCACCGATAATGATGATGTTGGAAGGTTATTGAAGGTATGAAGATTTCTGGGTTAAATTGTTGGTATTTCTTGATAAGAAGTCTTCCCCCCACTCCCCCCAACCCCCTCTAATCCCTCTAACAAGAAGCTTTAGGGCCTGTGGGGAATCGGGGGTTTTGGGGTGATGAAAATAAGAGAAATATGAACATCCAAATAACTCTAAGGGAATTTACCTTAATATTTCGAATTTCCCTTACCTATCCTATCCCTAACCTTTCTCCAACCTATCCTAGACACCTCCCTCACTAGGACGTTAACCTAATCTAGCTGATGGGGCTGTGCACCCCTCCCCCTGGATTCCCCCCTTGCTAGGACGTTAACTTAACCTAACCTAATCTAACCTAGTGTAACTTAACCTAACTTAATTTAACCTAGCATAATCTAACCTAACCTAGCATAATCTAACCTAACCTAGCATAATCTAACTTTATCTAGCATAACCTAACCTAACAAGGGAGCTCAAAAATTATACTGTTTTGCCTTACTGGTGTGGTGTTGATATTCTCAGATTGATGGAGGTGAGTATAATTTAGCGGCTTTGTTCCCAACTGCCTGGGCAGTTGGGAACAGCTGTGGCTCTGACTCATCCAGTCACTTTCTGTGGGGAGAACAATCACACAACAGGGAGAGGAAAACATCCTTTTCCTTATTCCCATAAGTATACAGTATACAAGTCACCTTTCAGTACAGTCACAACACACAGGCAAGCACAGTTGGGGATTGGGTACTCACACTGTCAATAAGTCAGTTTCACATGAAAACTCTACTCTCTAGGACTTATCTCACGTTCATTCTCCCGCTTACATGTCTTATTGTACTGAGGTCTCAATACTTTTTTCCCTCTGTCCCTCAGTGCCACAGAGTGCTTCAAACCCTGCTTCACGTCATCACTTCTGCTAGACAATACCTAACTACACTTATTCTAGCTTGTAAGATATAACTACCAGCCATGCTGATTACTAATACTGCTAATGGTAATTGCTACTTACACTTTACACACACACACACACACACGCACACACACACACACACACACACACACACACACACACACACACACACACACACACACACACACACACACACATGGACACCACCATGACCCCAGGTCCTCAGAAGTTAACTGATACACTTATGTCAGCTCTCCTTCCATTAGTGCTATAGATAATGGCGTCAGCCTCTATAGAACAAGTAACACAATGCAGCTAGCTACATGTACTCATGTGTACTCACATGTGTACTCATATGAGGGTATATCATAGACACAGCATGCTCATGTGCTCACCTATATAGCTGGTACATACATGCATTTGTAACAATATGTTGAGATCATTGGCTTTATTGCATCTCATGCTATTTGTTGCATTTTATGATGTTAGAAGTTCCACAATTTTACTGATTCCTGTGTTTTAAGTCATTTTGGAACTATTATTTCAGCAATAATAATTTTTTAGTAATGTATGTAAATTCATAATTAGATTTGAGCTCCTTTTTGATGTTTGATGTTAAATAACCTCTAATCTTGAGATGCAGTGTCTAGTGCATTGTACAGTGTTATACTCAGTCCATTGAATAATTCAGGTTGTGATGAGTCCCAGACGAGGTGAGCGCTGTGGGGAGGACACAGAGGCAATAGCGTCTGTGTTGGTGTCTGCTGGGCCTGGTCTGTGCCCCTTTGAACGGCGCCACAAAGTCACCAAGAAACCGACAGGGCAGAATTGGTTTGTATTGGTCCTCTAGGGATTTTGTTTCATTAGTTGTCATAGAAGGGGAAAATTAGTACTCATGTATTCATTCTTTCAAAGAAATAAATGTGAGGAAGTATAAAATAATATCCCATTAAAACTAAAGAAAAATTGATTATCAAGAATGACTGATTATTAATATATCAATTTGTTAAAGTTCTTAAGCTTCATTACTTTTAAAGAAGTATATCATTCATATTATTGTTGATTAAGTAAGAAATTATTGAAATAGCCTTAGCCTACAAATTTTGAGATTGATTATTTATTTATCCAAAGTATGCTGCTTTTTGCAAGTTGATATCTACACAATGAAAAGATCTGCACTGTAATTACAGAATTAATTTATTAAACTTGACCCAGTCTGATCTAACACATCCTAACCTTCATAATGAAATGTTAATGTTATTTCAGTGTTATATGTTAAGTGCACATTTGTTTCATTTCATGTTCAGTTTGCGTGTGATCTCGTACAACATTTTGGCTGACCAGTATGCAGACAGTGAGTTTGCCCGCAGCAACCTCTTCCCCTCCTGCCCATCTTATGCCATTGATGTGGACTACAGAAAACAGCTCCTCATTAAAGAAATCTTAGGTGAGAAACAAAACTAAGTGATTTCCTTAAGTAACTTATCAAGGTGCTGTTTTCATCACATCACAGCATACATGATAATTCGTTTGCTTCCTGTTTTTTGGTTTTCATTAAGTTTTCATGTATGTGTAAAATTTGTATCTTGTTGATTGTTTTAAATTGTACACACATTCAAAAAAGTATTGTTGCACATTCCGCATGATACAAATTGACACTAAGGATGGATCCATTGATAACTGACTACTTAGCTTGATATCCTTGCATGTATTTAGTGCAGCTGCACCTGCATTAATCAACTGAGCAGCACTTGTAAGTGAAACATTATATAGTTAGCTAGAGAGATATGCAGATACTGATTGGTGTTATTGAATAATTAACCCTATTGCTCAAGCTATACTAAAAGAGGTACATTAAATGAAATTTGTATTAATGTTTAGGGACTTTATTTGTGAGTTTTTATATGCAGAATTCAATAAGCCGTGTTTCCTCCATGCATCTCATGAACAGCTTGAATTTGGCTTGGGTAGGACTGTAAAAGCAACTTAAAGAGTGTGGTGTTGTCGCTCGTGTTCTGAAGCAGTTTGTTGACTTTCTCCTTCAAAATGGCACAAGAAAAACAACCATGAATGATCATGGCATCAGACCTTCAACTTGATCCCTCAAGATTGCACCCATGTGCTCACAAACATTGAGGTCAGGTGAATTGTTGGGCCACTCATCATTTCTGAAAAAGTCGATCTCATTGTCTTTGAGAAGGCACTGAGTCGTGAGGGCCTTCAGGCAGGGCACTTTGTTGTGAAGAAATGTAGCCTTTTGCATATCCAGAACAGAACAGGTAGTGTCTTTCATGAAAAGGAATGAAATCCTAAGAGAGAATCACAGTTTGAAATTATGACCCATCCCAGCTAGTTCTGCCTGACATGATGATCCATATTAATATCTTGAATGAAAACGTGATGAACACATGAATGCAGTCTGGGGAATTGACAGCTTCACAGTACCTCTCTTCATCAGGAATCTCATAAGGAGTCCTCAACCATTTGATGTAATTTTATGAATGTTGCATATCTAGCTGTCTTCTACCGCTATTTTCATGCTAACTGCTCTTCTGATCTTGCTAACTGCATGCCTCCCCTCCTTCCGCGGCCTCGCTGCACAAGACTTTCTTCTTTCTCTCACCCCTATTCTGTCCACCTCTCTAACACAAGAGTTAACCAGTATTCTCAATCATTCATCCCTTTCTCTGGTAAACTCTGGAACTCCCTGCCTGCTTCTGTATTTCCACCTTCCTATGACTTGAATTCCTTCAAGAGGGAGGTTTCAAGACACTTATTCATTAATTTTTGACCACTGCTTTGACCCTTTTGTGGGACTGGCATTTCAGTGGGCATTTTTTTTTATATTGGATTTTTGTTGCCCTTGGCCAGTGTCCTTCCTACATAAAAAAAAAAGGTAATATGAATGAAGAATTCATCACTTACCATCAGGTGCAGAAAATCCTTCTCAGACCAGTCATGCAGGAAATCACAAAACCAAAGATGATCCTTGATGTTCAGCTCCATCTTTTGAGGTTTGGCTAATTTATGCCATGGTTTTAGACCTTGAACCCTCAGCTGGTACACACCATGGCAGCTGACCTTTTTGTTTCAAGGGACAAGGATTTCTTTAGCAACTTCTCTTCCAGTGTCTTGAATCTTCAAGGATGATATTTTTGGATTCCTGAGACAACTGTTCAGGCCAGCCACTGTGAAACTCAGTCTCACAGTCTTCAATAGCTTTCCTCCAATTTCTTTTCACAAAATCTTCAGATCACTTTAGTCTCAGAGCAACCCATGAACAAGTGATAAAAGCTGCTCCTGCATCACAAGCACAGATGTGGTCAAGGTAACACTTCTCAGAATCTCCCAAAATTCAGAAGCCATGATAAGCTGTGGGCAATTACAAATATAGATGTAGATTATAAAGCAAAAAGACCCATGTCTCTATCTGCTCTTGTTTCTGCTGTGCAGAAACAAGAGCACCCTAGAGATAGGTATTAACTACAGACAAATCTCTTCCTTCACATGAAACTACAAGCACCTAATTACACACACACCCTTCACTCAAAATTCAAAATTATCATGGTGACTTTACACCAGCCTTGGAGTTTCCATCTGGAGAGGGGACCACAAATTTTCCCAGGTCAGAGTGCTCTTCTGGTATCGACCCTAAGTGTCTTAATCACACCCCCTCAACTTTTTCTTCATTAACTTCTAATTTTCAATCTGTAGAATACCACCTCTCCTCTACTAAACCTCATCCTCTTTTCCTCACTGAAACACAGGTGTCTGAGGCAACTGACAGTAGCCCCTTTTCTGTTCCTCCTGCTTTCTCTATCCTCATTTTCAATCCAAAGCTGGATGTTGTCTGTTCTCAACAACAAATGCCAAATTCCAGATTCCTTCATCATAGGTGGTTTCATCTCAGAAATGAAAATGCCATTCAGCAACTCTCTCAAACACTGTCTCAATCCATGCATTCCTTTTAATAAGTATGTAACTGATATACAACAATGCTTAAGACAATAGAACTTACTGAAACAGCATTAATGTACACAGTATTTTTTTTTTCTAAATATATAAAATACATGTAACAAGTATTATCAGTTTGCTGATAACATAACCATATGGGAATGGTAGACAGCCTAGGCCAGAAGACTGTTGTGTTCTGCTTAGTAAAGTAACTAGTCATTTATACCAATATGTAACGTAATTACCCAGATGTCTCCCATAATCACATTGTAGTGTAATGCATTAAGGGAGGGTGTGTGGACATTATTTTTGACTGAACCTTTTAATTACCCTACTGATGAGGAAACAATAAAACATGTAACAATGTTGGTGAGACAATGAACATAAGAACATAAGAAAATAAGGGAAGCTGTAAGAAGCCGTCAGGCCTACACAAGGAAACATACCTACCTATATCCAACTGTCATGTCTATCCATAAATATGTTTAATCTTCTATTAAAGCTTCATAATGATTCAGCACCAATAACCATATTAATGAGTGCATTCCATTAATCTATCACTGTTTGAGAACCAATTCCTTCCTATCTCTTTCTTGAACCTAAATTTTTTAAGCTTAAACCCATTATTTCTTGTTCTATCCTGATTACTGATCCTGAGAATTTTGCTTATGGCCCCCTTGTTATAACTCCTATACCACTCAGAGACTTCTATCAGGTCCCCTCTTACCCTGCATCTCTCTAAGGAACATAAATTTAATAGCTTGTCTTGTTTTGTAAGGGATACCCTTCATCCCCTGTATCCTTTTAGTCATTCTCCTTTGTATTGATTCTAACAGACCTATACCCTTCCTGTAATATGGGGACCAGAACTGCACAACATAGTTTAGATGCCAAAAAATAACTTTAATATTACTTTGGGACTTCTACTTTTAACACACTCAAAAATTAATCCTAATACCCTGTTTCTGGCCTCTTTGCATTATTTTCTTAAACAGAGATCAGAGCTAACTATAAATCCTAAATCTTTTTCATTCTCTGAGCTTCATTGTTTATTGTGTACCTACTGTGTGGGTTTCTTCTACCTACACTAAGTACTTTGCATTTGTTGATATTAAACTGTGTTTGCCATCTGTTTCTCCATTGTTCACCCTTTTCAAATCCGCCTGCAATGCAATGGCATCCAAATCTGACAATTAATCTGCCTATCTTTGTCTTTTCTGCAAATTTACTTACATCACTACTAATCCCACTATCCAAGCCATTAATATCTATTAAAAACAACAATGGCCCTATAGCTAATCCCTATGCCACCCCACTAATTACTTGACCCCACCCAGATTTAGAGCCATTTATTAAAATTCTGTCATGTTGCCTAACCATGACCTTATCCAGCCTAGCACCTTCCCATATATCCCAAGTGTCATAACCTTTCTCAGGAGTCTCTGATGTGGTACCTTAGCAAATACTTTACTAAAGTCCAGGTATAGGATGTCATAACTATTTTTAAAGACAACTTTCTTCCAAAACACAAAACTACATGCACCTAATTACACACATCCTTCACTCAAAATTCAAAATCAATATGGCGACTTCTACACCAGCCTGAGAGTCCCCCATCTGGGGAGGGGGCCACAAATGTCCCCAGGTTGGACTGCTCTTCTGGTATTGACCCTAAATGCCTTGACACCCCCCTCAACTTTTTCGTGATTAACTTATGCAACATTCGCAGTCTTAGATCTACAGTGTCTGCAAAAAGTTTTGAACGCCTTACAATAGAAATCAATGGTTAGAAGCAGACTGAATGCTTGCGTCTTTCCTCAATGTCGTTTGGCTGACAGAAGTTATCATACATCTGGGAAATCAGGAATCCCTCTGGACCTCTACACACATTTTCCTGTTCAGTGCTTGGTGAGCTGTAGCAGAGAGGGGATGTATATTGGTCTGTTTCATGCCAGAATTCTGCATTTTCAGTTTTTCACTTGTTTCTGCTGGAGTTTTGTTACAGCTTTGCTCAGATGGCTCCAGACAACCTCTCTAATGAGGAAAAGGCTAGAATTTTGACCTATAAGAATGAAAATTTCACTAAGAAAGAAATTGTTAGGCATACAGGTCAGACTGAGAGGACTATAAGTGTGTAGTTGCTGATGCTTGGGACAATCCTCCACTTATGGTCCCACCTTGAAAACCTGTCTCTGGGAGACCAAGAAAAACCTCTAAGGGTACTGGCAAGCTTTTGAAGCATGAATTATTGAAGGATCCATAACTTACAGCCAGTCAGCTGAAGAAGACTCATCCCAAACTGATGGAAAATGCCTCAAAATGTACAATACAGCACAGGCTGCAGAAGGAACTTGTCCTCCCAACATTCAAGCCTGCTCAGAAACCGCTGCTGCCCAAGGTGAGGGCAAAGAAAAGACTTGCTTTTGCCCACAAATATAAGAGTTGGATTGAAGAGCAGTGAAGTAAAGTGCTTTTCAGCGATGAAGGCACCATCAGGAGCATCAGATCACAGCCTGGAAGGCTGTGACCACTATGTGCCTCAGTATATGGAAAAAACTGTGAAACATCCAGTGTGATGGTCTGGGGAGCATTTAATGGTGCTGGGGCATGTGTAGGGGTATATTTATTGCCTAAGAACCAAAACAATGTGAGCTGATCTTTATATTCAGGTGCTGGATAATCATATGCTCTTTTTTCATGATTTGCATGGGTGTCACACTTCCATGCAGGATGGTGCACCATGCCATAAGGCAAAAAAGTGATGAAGTGGTAGGAAGAACATGACACAACTTCTTGATTGCCCAGACCTCAGATCTGAATCCAGTTGAGAACTGTTGTAATCATATGAAGGGACCCCTTGCAACATGTGACACATCTTTGGTATCATGGCTGATTGATGCAATCAAAAAACTGTGGACCATTGAGTATAGAGGCATCTGTTAACACAGCTTGAACACTGCCATAACTTCTTTATTACAAGCGTTTGGACCTGTCAAAATCATTACAATAAACACATCTCAAAGTTTTTTTTTTTTCATCTTAAGTACCCAAGCATCATTAATAAGTAGATCAATATGAAAATTGAGAATGGATGTATGTAGAATTCACCATATGCTAAGTACAATTAAAAATCAATCATATAACCAATCAATCACATTGATTTTCACTTATAATAATCATTAGAATTATAACTCACAACGGTAGCTCCAGCCGCATATGGATTGCCTCCATGAACTTTCCGAACGAGTAGTTGGATTCATAAACTGTAATACATGAAATATTCCCTGAGTAACTATCAATCTTAATAGCCGACTGCACAATCACATTAACACTGTAATCATAAAAGATCATCACTAATACAAACATTTTGTCGATGAACATCACAAATGTTTTACATGAACACCAGCTGATAAACCACCACACAGTACTATTATAACCAAACATAGCCATACATACCAGCATAATAGAATAATCCCAAGTCTTGAATAAATATTACATCCAGTGATCCATCACAACACACTTCAGGTTAGGGCGGACAGCAACTAACCCTGGCTGACCGTTCGTTGCCACCTCACCTCACCTCCCCACTGCCACGTCACAAAGACGTGCGGCTTGCGCACCGTGTACAGAGCTTAATCCTCGTCTACATAAATACACTGATACACGAACTAATTTAGAAATAAACAAATAAATAAAATAATTGATATTCCAATTATCATCAGACTGATGATACACTCCACCCCACAAGCAAAGAAATGCCTATGTACATTGTTCCTCAACAGGGAGTAGAACTACTAATTTATGAATGGACCTCTTTACCATCATATCAGGCTCACCTTCATATTTCATGCGAGGTTTGGGATTTTTGTATCTTACAATCACGTTCCTTATTTTACCATCCTGACTCGGAGTTGCCTCTGCTATTTGAGCCAGTTTCCATTTTCCCACCACTGCATTATTATCTTGTAACAGAACAATATCTCCAGGTACAACATTTCTTTTAGATACGTGCCATTTCTGTCTGACTGCGAGAGTAGGAAAGTAATCACGTTGCCACCTCCTCCAAAAGTTTGACACAATATTCTGGATAAACTTTAATCTAGGTTTTGGGTCAATAGTATTAGTCCACATTCCACTGGGAACTTTAATGCATGTCCTTCCAAGAATAAGATCATTGGGACCTAAATAACTTCCAAGGTCCAAGTCAGTTCCAGGCTTAATACCAATTGGTCTCTCATTGGTAAGGTTAGCTACTTCAAACAACGCAGTCTGTAGTTCTCCGAACGTTAGGGTGCTGTCTCCAACCGCCATCGTGATGGATCTTTTTATCACCTTTATTAGAGCCTCGCTACATCCATTTTGCCAAGGGGCATTAGCAGCTTTGTTAAAGGACCAAGTCATACCTTGATTTGATCCAAACTGCAAAATATCTGATAAATTCCAAGTGCTCATCATTTGTCTAAGTTCCTTATTAGCTGCAACCAGTTGACTTCCTCCATCAGAATATATCATTTTGGGAAATCCCCTCAGAGGTACAAATCTTTTGAAAGTGGTTAGAAAATCCTTTGTACTGTAACCTTCAGTCAAGTCAATGGGAACTGCTCGGCACACAAGACAGTTGAATATTACTCCATATACTTTGCGCTTTGTTCTACGCTTGACAGTATCTATAACATAAAGGGGACCAAACAGATCAAGGGATGTGTGGTAAAATGGAGGAGAAGGCTTCAGTCTTTCTGGTATCAATTGACCCATTTTCTGACCTTCACAAATCTTGTTCCACTCTCTGCACTTTACACATTTATTCTTGATAGATTTTATTTCTCTACGAATTCCATGAATCCAGTATTTACTTTGTAGTTTGGCCAAAGTCACATCAGTTCCAGCATGATCAATGTTATGTAAATGCTTAATATATAACTTGGAAAATGGATGCTTACAAGTAAGAAGGGTAAAGCTATTACAGTTCCAGTTATCTTTGAGCCATTTCGATATTCTCTCCCCAACTACAATAATACCTTCATCATTTATGCTAGGACTTAATCTTTGGTATCTGGTATTCCAGTCAGAGGGAATATCCCTTTGTACTTCCTTAACCCATGATGTTTCAGCGAGATTTAGCATCTCAGCAGATGGATTGGTAAATATGGCTTTGAAGGATTTTTCTCTGAACACCGTGAATACTCTGGCGGTTACTCTAATAAGTTTGTTATAACTACTGTATTTATCTATGTTCATTATACTAAGGTTCAGATTTGGAGATTTTTTTGTTAAGTTACACAAGAGAGTCACACCCACTTTATCAGGCAAAGAGTCTTCGCTAAGTGATTTACTAATGGGCCAACTTGTCATTTCATGTGTTAAGTAGTCTGGACCATTTTGCCATACTGACCCCTTTCCTAAGCAAGTAGGGGGAGAGGGCCTTGTAGTTAGATCAGTAGGGTTATCCTTTGATTTGACCCACCACCACTCATTCGGACTTGATTTTGTCTGAATCTCTGCAATTCTTATTGCAACAAAGATACTGAATCCATATGATTCTTTCTGTATTTGTGTCCTCACAATAGCAGAGTCTACAATGTGAACAACATAATCAAATGTCCAGTTAAATTCTTTAACAATTACCTCCCTTAGTCTACATGCTAAAACAGCTCCACATAATTCCAGTCTTGGAACCGTTAGTTGCCTGGAAGGAGCAATCCTACCTTTAGCTGCAATGAGATTTGTCTCATAATTGCCAGGTTCCAGTTTCCACCGAATGTATGCACAAGTACCATATGCTTGAGTGCTACCATCAGAAAATACAACAAGTATTGGGTTTCCTATAACAGATGCAGGTCTTAGACATCTCTTAAAGAAAATGGTTTCTAAATCATAAAGCTCTATGAAGAAGGACTTCCATGTTTCTCTTTCATCATTTGATAGTGGGTCATCCCATCCCCTGCACTTCACCTTGTCACCTAAGGTAGAATTACTGCTTTGAGTCACCAATTTCCTCATCAATAATTTAGCTTTTAATGTGAAAGGTGTAATTAGTCCTAGTGGATCATAAACTGAAGGAATCTGACTCAATATTATTCTCTTAGTCAGCACATCTGGAAGCTTGGCTGTAATGTCTCCTCTAGTTAGGTCAGGCCCTATGTGTGAACTTTACGTTGCTTTTCAGAAAAATTCACCCTAACTTTGTATGTGAAGTCATCTTCCTTTGGATTCCAAATCAATCCTAGAAATTTTTCTTTATCAGTGGAACGTAGATTGACATTACTAAATGCAGTATTTATACCAGAAACTATCCAGTGCTATATCTTGAAGCTTCCAGATGACAACACTTTCTCAACATTCTTTATCAAATCATAAGATTCAGCCTTTGTGTCTGTGGAATATAATATGTCATCTACATAGATGTTATTGATAATCATATCCGCTATTATAGGATAGTTGTTTACATTAATTTCAGCAGTATGTTTCAAAGCCAACATTGCTATAATTCCACTTGGTTTATCGCCGAACGCTACAGCTGTAAGAGCATAATGGTCGGGTACATCTTTTAGTCTCATATCTCTCCAGACGAACCTGTGAGTGTGTTGATCTAATAAACTGAGTTTGATAGTGTGGTACATTTTGCTGATGTCACCGACAATTGCAATCTCTCTTTGACGAAATCTAAATAAAACAGCCAACTGATCATTTAAGACATTCGGACCTTTACACCAGTAGTCGTTCAAGACATGACCCATATATGATGCTGATGAATTAAAAACAATTCTGAGAGGTGTTGATAGTGAATCAGGTTTATGGACTTCATGATGCTGCACATAGTGAATAGGACCATTATAAGTTTGCAGTTCTGTTTCTGATAATTTCCTGCATACATTTCTGATGACCATGTCCTCTATTTGATCCTGATAAGATTTGGAATAATTAGGGCCTAATTTAGCAAGTCTTTTCTCTGTGGATTTCATCCTAGCAATAGCTACTGAAATATTATTAGGCAAAAGTCTTGGGTCTTTTATCCAGGGATACTCCACCGTCCAGTGGCAGTTTACTTCATCATAATGTAATCCCTTTTCTATGATGGCTAATTCCTTTTCTTCCTTTATAGTGTAATCATTATTTCCAATAACACATTTGTCACACTTACAATTAACACATTTGGGAATACAATGAGTTCCTAGATTGTCTACATCAAAGAAATTGTCAAGACTCGCTTTAATGCTGGATTTAGATTCCACCAATACATCATTGATATGAGAAAAGTTAGCCAAATGATTCACTCTGACACTAACGTGGCTATTACTGTTACCATGGATTTAATACGGGGATGAGATCCTCTGATACAAAATCCGAACTGATTCTGCATTAACTGCAATTTGCCATTTACTCCTACAACAGTGGGCAATAGTTCGCAATTGTCAGCACCTACAAGTAGATCAATACTTCCACTGGGTCTTTCAATGTCACAATGTGATATCTTGTGCTCTTCAAACAGACTGACAACATCAGAGACGTCCACTTCCACTAGGTTAGAAGATATTTCTTTCATTCCTACTGCTCTTATGAACAATTCGTTTCCATCCTTGTCTGTGAGAGGGAGCATGTATTCTTTGCTAGGGAATTTTTCAGTTTTATTGCCTACTTTTGTCATTGATAGATCTATGTCTCTGCTCTCTAATCCAAATTTTGAAGCAAGCGCGTGCATTATGATAGTTATATCAAACCCTGAATCCCAGAGTGTCGTTACAGGTCGTCCCTGACTGAATACTTTACTGATCATTAACAGTGTCTTTCTTATCAGTGGTGTATTTTGCCTTTGACTTGTGCTGTGAAACATAATTCCCTCTACGTGAGCTCGATGCAACATGTTGTGATGAGGTCTGCTACAGCAGATGTTATTGTTCCCTTTGACATCACATGTTCTTTTCAAGTTACATTGACTTGCTACATGAACTCCTCTGAGGCAGTTGAAACAGATACCATTCTTCCGCAGAGCATCAATCTTCCCATAATTATCCAACCTTTGAAATGTCGTGCACTCCAGGATATCATGATTATCAGTATCATGAAACCAGCAGTTATACCTAATTGTGTCTCCTGCATGCGAGTTTTGACTACCACTATTCATCATACTCATCACAATGTTGGCTAAATTGGTCATACATTGCCCTAGTTTCTTACTCTGACATTCTTGGTTTTCCTGAAGCCTTTTTATAGCTTCCATTATGTCACCTGAATCATCCCGCACTCCAAAATCAGGAGTAAGCGATCCTGCAACATTATGCACATTAGATTTGTCTATATTTCCTGTCACTCGTAAACTGGAATCCATATACTCAAGTACTCTTTTCTCTTAGTAAGAATTTAAGCAGCTCATCAAAAATCTGATCAGAGTTAGTGATGCTTTCAGCTAGTATGACCCATTCCCGTTTTTGTGTCATAGGCAAAATTTTTTTCAATATGATTCACTGTGTTACTTGTCTTCATTTCAGCTGTTAGGTTCATCCTTTTCAGATCCAGCCAACATCTTTCCACCTTTTCGACCATTTTCACAAATCCTTTGGTATCTCCATCAGCAAGTTTTCTTAATGTCTTAAGATGACAGAGAACTACATCAACAATTTTCCTACTGTTACTATACCTTTTATTAAGTTTCTCAAACATTTCATCATAGTCAGTTTCTACACCTTTGACAGTTTTAAGTGCTTCACCTGTCAAACATTGTTTCAAAGCGAATGGATCTTTCCCGAATGAATCTTTCATTAACCTTTCAAAATCTGCCTTGAATGTTGGGTATTCGCGTACGTCACCATCAAACATAGGAGGTTCCAACGCTTTAACTTTCACCTTTTTATCACCCGCATTATTTACCTTTGATAGCTGATCCAGATTTTTAACCAATAATATGTGACATTCCTTCCTTTTTCTCTCTAAGTCAATGATATATTGATCCTCTTCATCTAAAACCTTGTCCTCAGCACCAGTTACACTCAAAAAGTCTGTATACGCTTCATGGGCACTTTTGACTTCCTTATAGACATGACTAACCTCATCATAATTGTGTTGTAGCACTGGTATAGGATCCTCTTGCAGTACACTATATGAAAATTGTACTCAATATGAAAATTGAGAATGGATGTATGTAGAATTCACCATATGCTAAATACAGTTAAAAATCAATCATATAACCAATCAACCACATTGATTTTCACTTATAATAATCATTAGAATTATAACTGACAATGGTAGCTCCAGCCGCATATGGATTGCCTCCATGAACTTTCCGAACAAGTAGTTGGATTCATAAACTGTAATACATGAAATATTCCCTGAGTAACTATCAATCTTAATAGCCGACCGCACAATCACATTAACACTGTAATCATAAAAGATCATCACTAATACAAACATTTTGTCGATGAACATCACAAATGTTTTACGTGAACACCATCTGATAAACCACCACACAGTACTATTATAACCAAACATAGCCATACATACCAGCATAATAAAATAATCCCAAGTCTTGAATAAATATTACATCCAGTGATCCATCACAACACACTTCAGGTTAGGGCGGACAGCAACTAACCCTGGCTGACCGTTCGTCGCCACCTCATCACCCTGCTGCCACCTCACCTCACCTCCCAACTGCCACGTCACAAAGACGTGCGGCTTACGCACCGTGTACAGAGCTTAATCCTCGTCTACATAAATACACTGATACATGAACTAATTTAGAAATAAACAAATAAATAAAATAATTGATATTCCAATTATCATCAGACTGATGATACACATTGACATGGGCCTTGGTTATTTCCAGAAACTTCCTGATTCTATCCTAAGAGACTTAAGAAGGGCTAGATGATTAAACACTAATATATGAGTATTTTTGTATTTGTATTTCATTTACCTTTTTGTGTGTGGGCTGTAGGTGTGGGGATGAGGTGGTCAGTACCTTTTTGCAGGCACTAATTTTCAATCTGTAGAATACTGCCTCTCCTCTGCTAAACAACATCTTTTCTTACTTAAACACAGGTGTCTGAGGCAACTGACAGTAGCTCCTTTTCTGTTCCCTTCTGCTTTCTCTATCCTCATTTTCAATCCAAAGCTGGATGTTGCGTCTATGTGCGCAACAACTTAACCTGCTCTTGAATCTTTTGAGTTTTCCACCTTCTAGCTATGACTACAAAGTCACTCTTAAACTAAATTTATCTGTGCTGTGTACCTCTCACCTAAATCCTCAGACTATAAAAAATACTTTGAGTACTTAACTTCCAAAGTGGAGCACATTCTGACTCTCTTCCCTTTGGCAGATATCTCCATTCTTAGAGACTTCAGTGTTCACCACCAGCTTTAGCTTTCCTCACTCTTCATCCAACATTCTTAACCTTTTCCTAACTTCTAATCCTTCTATCTTCTCTGTTGGGCTCCTCCAATCACAATCTCTTATCTTTATCTTGTCCTTTTGCTCCATCAAGGTGGAGATGCTTATGATTTTCTTTGGAATGATACTGCTTCTGTATCGGAGACCTATCTCTGTATGCTGAACACATAACAAAGGTGATAGTGTCTGGCATGGATGCATACATTCCTCACTCTTTCTCTCAACCTAAACTTTCCAAACCTTAGTTTAACACAACCTGTACTTGTGCTATACATGAGAGAGAGGTGACCCACAAAAGATACTTGAGACTTCCATCACCTGAATCTTGTGCACTTTATATTTCTGTCCGGAATCATGCCAAGTCTGTCCTCCAACTAGCCAAAAACTCCTTCATTAATAGAAAGTGTTAAAATCTTTCAAGATCTAACTACCTTTGTGACTTCTGGCACCTTGCCAAAAACATCTCCAATAAATTTGCTTTTTCATCTTATCCTCCTTTATTTCAACCTGATGGCACCACTTCCATCTCATTCTATTTCTAAAGCTGAACTTTTTGCTAAAACCTTTGCTAAAAACTCTACCTTGGATGATTCAGGACTTGTTCCTCCCTCTCCTCCACCTCCTGACTACTTCATGCTGCCCATTAAAATCCTTTGCGGTGATGTTTTCCATGCTCTTGCAGGCCTAAACCCTCATAAGGCTTATGGACCTGATGGGGTTCCTCCTATTGTTCTCTGAAAATGTGCCTCCATGCTTGCATCTTGCCTAGTCAAACTCTTTCAACTCCATGCATCAACATCTACCGTTCCTTCTTGCTGGAAATTTGCCTACGCTCAGCCTGTTCTTAGAAAGGGTTACTGTTCCAATCTATCAAACTACATCAAATTTCCTGCCTATTTTAAGTTTCTTGATCTATCTTCAATAGGAAGATTCTTAAACATCTATCACTTCACAACCTTCTATCTGATTGTCACCATGGGTTCTGTTAAGGCTGCTCTACTGGTCATCCGGCTTTCCTTACCGAGTCTTGGTCATCCCCTTTTAGAGATTTTGGTGAAACTTTTTCTGTTACCTTAGACATATCAAAAGCTTTTGATAGAGACTGACACAAAGCTTTGATTTCCGAACTACCCTCATACGGCTTCTATCCTTCTCTCTGTAACTTCATCTCAAGTTTCTTTTCTGACTATTCTATTGCTGCTGTGGTAGATGATCACTGTTTTCCTAAATCTATTAACGGTGGTGTTCCTCAGAGTTCTGTCCTGTCACCCACTCTCTTCCTATTATTCATCAATGATCTAAACCAAGCTTCTTGTCCTATCCATTCCTACGCTGATGATACCACCCTGCACTTACGTCATTTCATAGATGTCCAACCGTTTAGAAAGTAAACAGTTCATGCAGGGAAACCACAGAATGCCTGACTTTTAATCTCTTTAAAATTTCCGATTTGGGCAGAACAAACTTGGTATTGTTCAATGCCTCAAAAACTCAATTCCTCCATCTATCAACTTGACACAACCTTCTAGATAACTATCCCCTCATCTTCAATGACGCTCAATTGTCTCCCTCTTCTATATTGAACATCCTCGGTCTGTCCTTTTCGTATAATCTAAACTGGAAACTTCACATCTCATCTCTAGCTAAAACAGCTTCTATGAAGTTAGGGATTCTGAGACGTGTCTGCCAATCCCCCCTCCTTACAAGACAACATTATTCCGGTGATTAAAAATACTCCTTTAAAATGCTACATGGCATCATCACCCAGGTGTTTTCAAGGTCGCTCGGACTTGTTCCCCCTTCCTCCTTTTCTTCGATGATGACACATAGCATTTTACAGGAATACTTTTAATCACTGCAATAATTTTGTCGTGTAATGCTTATTGGCAAATTACATGCTTTTTAATACAACTTGTCTTGTTATGAGGTACTGTAGTATTCCACAGCTTGCAAAAAATAAGATTAAACCATTCATAATTTGACCAAGCGGCACCTCCAAGGCTGTGCCAATGCAACCATATGTCAGTCACCTCATAGCTACATGCAGAGCACACCCGTGAGTCCCATTCATTTTGAACTCCTCTGACGGGTAAACAAAGCTTTAAAATGCATATGTGTATAGAACATTTTCTACTTAGAATTACATGTTCTTTCACCTCTCAGTATTTGCAGAAACTCATGTTACACCTTGTAAATATATATATATATATATATATATATATATATATATATATATATATATATATATATATATATATATATATATATATATATATATATATATATACTCGTATATTACTTTTCCCATGCATGTTTCTGTCAGGTCCTATTTGGCACGCTGCACGCTGACATGCTTACCAGCCCTGCCAAGACTACCAAGTTATTCACTGTGAAACTCGTTCTACTGCACTGTAGTGATACTTTTTCTGGGTTCATGTACATATCACTTACTCCACTCCCCACTACAGGTTACAATGGGGATTTGATCTGTCTTCAAGAAGTTGATGAAAAGGTCTTTATGCATGGTCTTCAAGGTGCATTAAGGAAGGAAGGTCTTGAGGGTGTGTATGCAGCCAAGGGTGGAACAGTCACTGAAGGTGTGGCTCTCTTCTATCGGCTCACCAAACTAAGGTGAGTTGACTGAATGGAGGGAAATGAAGTGTTTATGCTGATGTCACATTATAAATAATAAACATATGGTGAATGAATTACCCTCAAATATTTAATACTTGTACTGAGACTTGTTAGCTCTTTATAGAATACAGAGAGATATTTGGATTTTATTACAGGACTTGGATTATTTGTGATATCAGTTGCACATATGTATTCTTCACAGATTATTGGAGACTCAGCGCTTCATCCTGAGTAAAGAGCTGCAGAGCAGTGTATTATTTGCTGAGATATGGAAACAGATACAGTGTTCTGAAGACCTCAAGGAGAAAGTTGTCTCTCGCTTTACTTGTCTGCAGGTATGTTAACTTGTGGCTTGTGTTGGGAGGATTACTGTGTGTGTGTGTGTGTGTGTGTGTCAGTGTGTGTGTGAGCCCCCCTTCATGTATTTTATTTTATTTTACAAGTTGTAGCTCACAGAAGTCAGCTAGACATGTTTTTCTTTCTCTATGCAACTCTACCTTTGTCAATCTTAATCATAACTCTCTCTCTCTCTCTCTCTCTCTCTCTCTCTCTCTCTCTCTCTCTCTCTCTCTCTCTCTCTCTCTCTCTCTCTCTCTCTCTCTCTCTCTCTCTCTCTCTCTCTCTCTCTCTCTCTCTCTCTCTCTCCTCTCTCTCTCTCTCTCCTCTCTCTCTCTCTCTCTCTCTCTCTCTCTCTCTCTCTCTCTCTCTCTCTCTCTCTCTCTCTCTCTCTCTCTCTCTCTCTCTCTCTCTCTCTCTCTCCTCTCCTCTCTCCCTCTCTCTCTCTCTCTCTCTCTCTCTCTCTCTCTCTCTCTCTCTCTCTCTCTCTCTCTCTCTCTCTCTCTCTCTCTCTCTCTCTCTCTCTCTCTCTCTCTCTCTCTCTCTCTCTCTCTCTCTCTCTCTCTCTCTCTCTCTCTCCTCTCTCTCCTCTCCTCTCCTCTCTTTTCCCTCTCCTCTCTCTTCCCTCTCCTCTCCTCTCCTCTCCTCTCCTCTCCTCTCCTCTCCTCTCCTCTCCTCTCCTCTCTCCTCTCCTCTCCTCTCCTCTCCTCTCCTCTCCTCTCCTCTCCTCTCCTCTCCTCTCCTCTCTCTCTCTCTCTCTCTCTCTCTCTCTCTCTCTCTCTCTCTCTCTCTCTCTCTCTCTCTCTCTCTCTCTCTCTCTCTCTCTCTCTCTCTCTCTCTCAGTTTAGAATACCAATCTTTCTGCACATATCTGGCAAGACAAATTCCCTTGGCTTGCAGGTTAGTGTGCTGGAGAGTACGGAGAATCCCAAGCAGTTGGTGGTGGTTGGGGTGACTCATCTCTATTTCAGTCCTGAGGCAGATCATATCCGTCTCCTGCAGGCGGGTATAGGTCTCCAGATCTTACAGCAAGTAATGGCTCTCTATCAGAACAAGGTAAGCCTTTAAATGAAGGAACAGAAAATGAAAATGGACAGGAAAATGCTTTTTTTTTTCTCCCAACTGATTAAGTGATATGTGTATGATATCAACTTGATTATTGGTTAGTATGTAAATTAATGAGGAGGGAGTATGCTAAGCATTAAAGACTGGAAGCAAATAAGGTGTATGTGAGAGAGAAAACATAAAATGAATCCACAACAGTTGAGAATCTTTTATCATAAATTCCAAAATCTGAAAGTTTTTAATGGGATCATGACATGTCACAAATGGAAAATTCCACAAAGTGGTGGGAAAGTTTACACCGCAAAAAAATAATAAGTTGTAAATATGACAGTGTTCCCAGAGATCAAAACTCCAATGCTTGGTTTACTGCCATGGAAGGTATCAAAAAGTGGCAAATTATCACCCATGGCAACTTTGTCAAGCACAGTTGGAGATGTCTTCCATGCTCCCCCTGCATGTTTCTCCCTTGCTGTGACCTTCTCATTTCATCGCTCACATTTAATACTTTTTACATTATAATGGGTCCCGGGAAATTTAACAATGAAGAAAAGTGTTGTGATGGCATGTGTTCGAAAGTGGCTCAATAATTGTCAAACTGAAAGGAAGATTGGAAAATCAGGTGCAGCTGTCAGATGGATGATGAAAGTTGCATTAGTGCTGGGAACAGCTATGAGTGACATTCCCTGTCGCCTTGCAGCTCACAAGCCTCTTTTTTTTTTTTTTTTTATGTAGGAGGGACACTGGCCAAGGGCAACAAAAATCCAATAAAAAAAAAAAGCCCACTGACATGCCAGTCCCCTAAAAGGGTCCAAAGTGGTAATAAAAAATTGAAGGATAAGTGTCTTGAAACCTCCCTCTTGAAGGAATTCAAGTCATAGGAAGTGGAAATACAGAAGCAGGCAGGGAATTCCAGAGTTTACCAGAGAAAAGGATGAATGATTGAGAATACTGGTTAACTCTTGCATTAGAGAGGTGGACAGAATAGGGGTGAGAGAAAGAAGTCTCGTGCAGCTAGGCTGTGGGAGAAGGGGAGGCATGGAGATAGCAAGATCAGAAGAGCAGTTAGTATGAAAATAGTGGTAGAAGACAGCTAGAGATGCAACATTGCGGCGATGAGAGAGAGGCCAAAGACAGTCAGTTAGAGGAGAGGAGTTGATGAGACGAAAAGCTTTTCATTCCACCCTGTCTAGAAGAGTGGTATGAGTGGAACCCCCACCAGACATGGATAAGGCCCTTGTGCAGAGTTAGCAGCTGAGGGGAGGGGGGTGAGAAAAACTGGCAGAGACGTCTCAGAATACCTAACTTCATAGAAGCTGTTTTAGCTAGAGATGAGATGTGAAGTTTCCAGTTCAGTAAAGGACAGACTGAGGATGTTCATTGTAGAGGAGGGGACAGTTGAGTGTCATTGAAGAAGAGGGGACAGTTATCTGGAAGGCTGTGTCGAGTTGATAGATGGAGGAATTGAGTTTTTGAGGCATTGAGCAATACCAAGGTTGCTCTCACAAATCAGAAATTTTAGAAAGATCAGAAGTCAGGCGTTCTGTGGCTTCCCTGCATGAAATGTTTACTTCCTGAAGGTTTGGGCATCTATGAAAAGATGTGGAAAAGTGCAGAGTGGTATCATCAGCATAGGAGTGGATAGGACAAGAAGTTTTTGTTTAGAAGGTCATTGATGAATAATAAGAAGAGAGTGGGTGACAAGATAGAACCCTGAGGAACACTACTGTTAATAGATTTATAAGAAGAACAGTGACCATCTACCACAGCAGCAATAGAACAATCAGAAAGGAAACTTGAGATGAAGTTACAGAGAGAAGAATAGAAGCTGTAGCAGGGTAGTTTAGAAATCAAAGCTTTGTGCCAGACTCTATCAAAAGCTTTTGATATATCCGAGGCAACATCAAGAGTTTCATCAAAATCTCTAAAAGAGGATAACCAAGAATCAGTAAGGAAAGCCACAAGATCATCAGTAGAGCTGCCTTGACAGAACCCATAATGGTGATCAGATAGAAGGTTGTGAAGTGATAGATGTTTAAGAATCTTCATGTTGAGGATAGATTCAAAAACCTTAGATAGGCAGGAAATTAAGGCAATAGGATGGTAGTTTTAGGGATTAGAATGGTCACTCTTTTTAGGAACAGGCTGAATGTAGCCAAACTTCCAGCAAAAAAGGAAAGGTAGATGTTGACAGACAGCTGAAAGAGTTTGACTAGGCAAGGTGCAAGCACGGAGGCACAGTTTCGAAGAACAGTAGGAGGGACCCCATCAGGTCCATAAGCCTTCCGAGGGTTTAGGCCAGTGAGGGCATAGAAAACATCATTGCGAAGAACTTTAATAGGCAGCATGAAATAGTCAGAGGTTGGAGGAGAGGGAGGAACAAGCCCTGAATCATCCAAGGTAGAGTTTTTAGCAAAGGTTTGAGTGAAGAGTTCAGCTTTAGAAATAGATGTGATAGCAGTGGTGCCATCTGGTTGAAATATAGGAGGGAAAGAAGAAGAAGCAAAGTTGTTGGAGATATTTTTAGCTAGATGCCAGAAGTCACAAAGGGAGTTAGATCTTGAAAGATTTTGACACTTTCTGTTAATGAAGGAGTTTTTGGCTAGTTGGACTTGGCATGGTTCTTGGCAGAAATATAAAGTGCATAAGATTCAGTTGATGGAAGGCTAAAGAACCCTTTGTGGGCCACCTCTCTGTCATGTATAGCTTGAGAACAAGCTGTGTTAAACCAGGGTTTGGAAGATTTAGTTCGAGAAAAAAGTGAGGAAAGTATGCCTCCGTGCCAGACACTATCATCTGTTATGCGCTCAGCACACAAAGATGGGTCTCTGACACGGAAACAGTAGTCATTCCAAGGAAAATTAGCAAAATACCTCCTCAGGTGCCCCCAACTAGCTGAGGCAAAACAGCAGAGGCACCTTCGCTTAGGGGGATCCTGAGGAGGGATTGAAGCGATAGGACAAGATACAGATATGAGATTGTGATCAGAGGAGCCCAACGGAGAAGAAAGGGTGACAGCATAAGCAGAAGGATTAGAGGTCTGGAAAAGGTCAAGAATGTTGGGTGTATCTCCAAGACAGTCAGGAATATGAGTAGGGTGTTGCACCAATTGCTCTAGGTCTTGGAGGATGGCAAAGTTGAAGGCTAGTTCACCAGGATGGTCAGTGAAGGGAGAGAAAAGCCAAAGCTGGTGGTGAACATTGAAGTCTCCAAGAATGGAGATCTCTGCAAAAGGGAAGAGAGTCAGAATGTGCTCGACTTTGGAAGTTAATTAGTCAAAGAATTTCTTATAGTCAGAGGAGTTAGGTGAGAGGTATACAGCACAGATAAATTTAGTTTGAGAGTGACTCTGTAATCGTAGCTAGATGGTGGAAAACTCGGAAGATTCTATAGTGTGGGCACAAGAGCAGGTTAAGTTGTTGCGCACATAAATGCAATATCCAGCTTTGGAAAGAAAATGAGGATAGAAAAAGTAGGAGGGAACAGAAAAGGGGTTACTGTCAGTTGCCTCAGACACCTGAGTTTCATTGAGGAAAAGAAGATGAGGTTTAGAAGAGAAGAGGTGGTGTTCTACAGATTGAAAATTAGATCTTAGACCATGAATGTTGCTGAAGTTAATGAAGAAAGGTTGAGGGGGGTGTCAAGACACTTAAGGTCGTTGTCAGAAGGGCAGTCCAACCTGGGGACATTTGTGATTCCCTCCCCAGATGGGGAGTCGCCATGATAATTTTGATATTTTGAGTGAAGGATGTGTGTGTTATGTGCTTGTAGTTTTGTGTGGAGGAAGAGAATTGTCTTTAGAGGGCAGGCTGTGACTGCCCCCTTGTGTTGTGAGACACAAAGGGAAATGTTTAGTGAGGTCACAGCTGGGTTTAATGAGTGGGTTTAATAATGTGTTCACAGCACCCCCTGATTCATTGCTTTAGACCTCACTGGGAGTAATTATTGTTTTGGCTGGTGCCTACTGCCTCCTCCTGGGACTGAGAGAAAGAGGGCGCAGCAATTCAGTTTTTACAAGGCATGCATCCTATGAACTTACTATTTCTGTATATGTCTTCTTTTTTTGCCCAGAACCTTTCTTTCTCTTGGGAGGGACAGCTGTTTGCAGCGCCAGTGCAGCTTTCACCACCTGTATCACAGCTGTCTCTTATCTTTATATTTTCCTCCCACTCTCACAGTTAATGAGCCCCTTTCAAAGGCCATCAGAAAACTCTTCTCTTCATTGTTAAGCTTGCTAAGACCCATTATGATTATAAGGATAGTGAAATGTGAGTGATGAAATGAGAATGTAACGGCAAAGGGGAAACTGGCAGGGGAGTGCAGGAGAGATAAGTCCCTCTGCTATGCCTGACAGTATAGAACCTATAGATTCCCACTGTCAGTGATTAAAAAACTGAGTGTTCAGGGTATGTGAGTTGCCATGTGTGAAAATTTGCCATTGTTTGATGCCTTCTGTGGCTGTAAATTGAGCATCAAAGCTTTGCTGTGTGGGCACTCTGTTTACACTTCATCAATATTTTTTTGGGGCCATTGTAAAACTACATTCAGGGTTTATGTACAAGCTATATTATGAAATGTAAATGTATATCGTGTTTAGACTTGGATGCCATCCCCAAGTTGTCCTATTTTATAAATCTAATTAAAAATATTTCAAAAAATGGAGAAATCCAAAATCCACAACACTTTCTGCCCCAGGAATTCTGGATAAGGGATTCTCAACTCTATTGTCTATAAGTGACATCAATGACTGTTCTCTTGCAGTCTATTAGAAGCTGAAAAAAATCTAGTTAAGGAATTTAGAAGGATAAGTGTGAGAAAGAGTTTGAAAGAGGCCATGACATAGATATGACTATTAAAGGGAAAGGAACAGTAAGATAATTAACTGATTTTTTTTTTTTTGTTCACTTTCCCAGTATCCAGAGAAAGAAGTGTCAATGCTCTTCGCAGGGGATTTCAACAGTACTCCAGAGTTTGATGTGTATCGCCTTATGACCTCTCAGATGGCAAGCTTTGATGACATCGACTGGTCTGACAGTAAGCTTGTGTGGCCACACACATAATTCTAGTATCTCCATGAATGTCCAAATTTTATCAGCTGTTTTTATTATTGTTTTGATGTACTTCTTGATAATATTTCCAAATACCATTAATTTTTTTCTCAGCTGTGTAAGAAAGTGCCGTACTTCATATGTAAGTGAGCAGAGAGGGAGAGAAAGAGAACATCATGATTAAAGCAATATTGTCTGCTTTCCACAGAGGAAAATGAGCGTGTGTCAGGTGTCAGCTTTAGCCACGACCTTGAGCTGGCCAGTGCATGTGGCTGCCCACCTTATACCAATTACACCAAAGACTTTTATGGCTGCCTTGACTACATCTACTACCAAACAGACAAATTTTCAGTCAAGCAAGTAAGAATCTGCTCTCAAATCTTGTCTATTTTCCTCACCTGTTTTTTTCTTTTCTTGTTCCTCCATAATTGTTTCACCAGACTTTGATTTAGACAGCACTTGAAGTAAACTCCTTTATTACAAAATCCAGTCTGTAATAAAGGAGTTTACTTTAAGTGCTGTCTAAATCATTGATATGCATGAAGAAAATTTGAGTGTTGAAGGAAGTTTAGAAATGTTTTCTTTGAATATTTCAAGGACCTGCCTCAGCTAGGTTGGAACCATAATAGTTTTCTGTTTTTGTTTTCATTTTAACTCTAAGATGAATTGAGTCTAACATTGGCTGTGAACAGAGCTGAAACCCAGCATTAGCAGTAATTTGACTGTATAATTCTTAATAACCTATGAATACAGAATTTAACCTTAATAGCACTATTGTGCATTGTGAGGTTCTTGTGCATGATAAGTTTGTCTTCTTGCCTAATGTTTGCATGGTACATATGCATACATTTACATATTTATACTTATTTATTTATGCATATTCATGTGAATATAGAGGCAAACATACATACTATTATATACATAAATCTGTATTTGGCGAGCTGACACTGTGACCTCTGACCCTTTATGATTTGATATTTGTAGATGAATTTGGGTTTGTGTAAATTTTTCCTGAATATGAAGGAATAATGTTGTGGTGTGATTGTTATTTATTTGTAAATTTGTTTATAAATTTCTCAGCTATCAATAAGACATTGCCTAACCATTTTTCTTTCACAAACCAATTATTGGTCCTCTCCTTGTAATAGGGCAAAAGGCTAAGGTTTAAGGGAATGCCTGTGAATGTATGCATGTAATGCCAGATTTTGGGCACACCTGCTTTTAATGACCATGTCAACCTGGTGTATAAACTCAGACTTTGTTGACTTATGAGACTTGCACTGTCCTTGTGCTAGTTTTGTCTCCTGTCATGATCTTAATGGGGGTTCTAAGGTGTGTTGAATGGATGGAGGCTTAGGGGTGGGATGATGAGCTGAGCTCGTTCTCTCCACAGGTCGTGGAACTGCCAAGCCATGAGGAGGTGACGCAACACGAGTTCCTCCCCAGCATCACCATTCCATCAGATCATCTTGCTATTATAGCGGACTTAGAATTTAAAAAGAAATAGTGCTAGGGTACAGGGGAATAAAAATACTTTGAACAAGCTTCTGAGCTTTAAAGTTTGTTGATATGTGTCACTTTCATTTCATATTTTTTTAAGTGGGATTTTTAAGGTGTGTCACTTGTTCACTGTTATTTATGAGGAATTTAAGTTATGATTCAGGGACTTAATATTTGATCTACAAGTAGAAAGGAAAACTAAGAGATGGAGATAAATATATACATATATGTATTTTTTTTGGCTTTCATGTTCAGTTTCCTTAGTCTGTTAGTGCTAGGATGGTGTCTCCTACAGGTGGTTCTATTTCAGAAAAGGAAAAGCTGTTTGGCAAATCTCTCAAACAGTCTTAATTTGTGCATTCCTTTTAGCAATTAAGGAACTGATATTTTTTTTTTTTTTGTATGTAGGAAGGATACTGGCCAAGGGCAACAAAAATCTAATAAAAAAAATGCCCACTGAAATGCCAGTCCCATAAAAGGGTCAAAGCAGTGGTCAAAAATTGGTGGATAAGTGTCTTGAAACCTCCCTCTTGAAGGAATTCAAGTCGTAGGAAGGTGGAAATACAGAAGCAGGCAGGGAGTTCCAGAGTTTACCAGAGAAAGGGATGAATGATTGAGAATATTGGTTAACTCTTGCATTAGAGAGGTGGACAGAACAGGGGTGAGAGAAAGAAGAAAGTCTTGTGCAGCGAGGCCACGGAAGGAGGGGAGGCATGCAGTTAGCAAGATCAGAAGAGCAGTTAGCATGAAAATAGCGGGAGAAGACAGCTAGATATCCAACATTGCGGCGGTGAGAGAGAGGCTAAAGACAGTCAGTTAGAGGAGAGGAGTTGATGAGACGAAAAGCTTTTGATTCCACCCTGTCTAGAAGAGCAGTATGAGTGGAACCCCCCCAGACATGTGAAGCATACTCCATACATGGACGGATAAGGCCCTTGTACAGAGTTAGCAGCTGGGGGGGTGAGAAAAACTGGCGGAGACGTCTCAGAACACCTAACTTCATAGAAGCTGTTTTAGCTAGAGATGAGATGTGAAGTTTCCAGTTCAGATTATAAGTAAAGGACAGACTGAGGATGTTCATTGTAGAAGAGGGGGACAGTTGAGTGTCATTGAAGAAGAGGGGATAGTTGTCTGGAAGGTTGTGTCGAGTTGATAGATGGAGGAATTGAGTTTTTGAGGCATTGAACAATACCAAGTTTGCTCTGCTCCAATCAGAAATTTTAGAAAGATCAGAAGTCAGGCGTTCTGTGGCTTCCCTGCGTGATATGTTTACCTCCTGAAGGGTTGGACGTCTATGAAAAGACGTGGAAAAGTGCAGAGTGGTATCATCAGCGTAGGAGTGGATAGGACAAGAAGTTTGGTTTAGAAGATCATTAATGAATAATAAGAAGAGAGTGGGTGACAGGACAGAACCCTGAGGAACACCACTGTTAATAGATTTAGGAGAAGAACAGTGACCGTCTACCACAGCAGCAATAGAATGGTCAGAAAGGAAACTTGAGATGAAGTTACAGAGATAAGGATAGAAACCATAGGAGGGTAGTTTGGAAATCAAAGCTTTGTGCCAGACTCTATCAAAGGCTTTTGATATGTCCAAGGCAACAGCAAAAGTTTCACCAAAATCTCTAAAAGAGGATGACCAAGACTCAGTAAGGAAAGCCAGAAGATCACCAGTAGAGCGGCCTTGACGGAACCCATACTGGCGATCAGATAGAAGGTTGTGAAGTGATAGATGTTTAAGAATCTTCTTGTTGAGGATAGATTCAAAAACTTTAGATAAGCAGGAAATTAGAGCAATAGGATGGTAGTTTGAGGGATTAGAGCGGTCACCCTTTTTAGGAACAGGTTGAATGTAGGCAAACTTCCAGCAAGAAGGAAAGGTAGATGTTGACAGACAGAGCTGAAAGAGTTTGACTAGGCAAGGTGCAAGCACGGAGGCACAGTTTCGGAGAACAATAGGAGGGACCCCATCAGGTCCACAAGCCTTCCGAGGGTTTAGGCCAGCAAGGGCATGGAAAACATCATTGCGAAGAATTTTAATAGGTGGCATGAAGTAGTCAGAGGGTGGAGGAGAGGAAGGAACAAGCCCAGAATTGTCCAAGGTAGTTTTTAGCAAAGGTTTGAGCAAAGAGTTCAGCTTTAGAAATAGATGTGATAGCAGTGGTGCCATCTGGTTGAAGTAGAGGAGGGAAAGAAGAAGAAGCAAAGTTATTGGAGATATTTTTGGCTAGATGCCAGAAATCATGAGGGGAGTTAGATCTTGAAAGGTTTTGACATTTTCTGTTAATGAAGGAGTTTTTGGCTAGTTGGAGAACAGACTTGGCATGGTTCTGGGCAGAAATATAAAATGCATGAGATTCTGGTGATGGAAGGCTTAAGTACCTTTTGTGGGCCACCTCTCTATCATGTATAGCACGAGAACAAGCTGTGTTAAACCAAGGTTCAGAAGGTTTAGGACGAGAAAAAGAGTGAGGAATGTACGCCTCCATCCAGACACTATCACCTCTGTTATGCGCTCAGCACACAAAGACGGGTCTCTGACACGGAAGCAGTAGTCATTCCAAGGAAAATCAGCAAAATACCTCCTCAGGTCCCCCCAACTAGCAGAGGCAAAATACCAGGGGCACCTTCGCTTAAGGGGATCCTGAGGAGGGATTGGAGTGATAGGACAAGATAAAGATATGAGATTGTGATCGGAGGAGCCCAACGGAGAAGAAAGGGTGACAGCATAAGCAGAAGGATTAGAGGTCAGGAAAAGGTCAGAAATCTTGGGCGTATCTCCAAGACAGTCAGGAATACGAGTAGGGTGTTGCACCAATTGCTCTAGGTCATGGAGGATAGCAAAGTTGTCGGCTAGTTCACCAGGATGGTCAGTGAAGGGAGAGGAAAGCCAAAGCTGGTGGTGAACATTGAAGTCTCCAAGAATGGAGATCTCTGCGAAAGGGAAGAGGGTCAGAATGTGCTCCACTTTGGAAGTTAAGTAGTCAAAGAATTTCTTATAGTCAGAGGAGTTAGGAGAGAGGTATACAGCACAGATAAATTTAGTATGAGAGTGACTCTGTAGTCGTAGCCATATGGTGGAAAACTCGGAAGATTCAAGAGCGTGGGCATGAGAGCAGGTTAAGTCATTGCACACATAAACGCAGCATCCAGCTTTGGATCGAAAATGAGGATAGAGAAAGTAGGAGGGAACAGAAAAGGGGCTACTGTCAGTTGTCTCAGACACCTGAGTTTCAGTGAGGAAAAGAAGATGAGGTTTAGAAGAGGAGAAGTGGTGTTCTACAGATTGAAAATTGGATCTTAGACCGCGAATGTTGCAGAAGTTAATGAAGAAAAAGTTGAGGGGGGTGTCAAGACACTTAGGGTCGTCAACAGAAAGGCAGTCCGACCTGGGGACATTTATGGTCCCCTCCCCAGATGGGGACTCCGAGGCTGGTGTAGGAGTCGCCATGATGATTTTAAAATTTTTGGGTGAAGGGTGTGTGTGTTATTAGGTGCTTGTAGTTTTGTGAGGAGGAAGAGAGTTGTCTTTAGAGGGCAGGCTGTGACTGCCCCCTTGTGTTGTGAGACACAAAGGGAAATGTTCAGTGAGGTCACAGCTGGGTTTAATGATAAGTTCACAGCACCCCCTGAACAGTGCTTTAGACCTCACTGGGAGTAATTATCGTTTCGGCAGGTGTCTACTGCCTCCTCCTACAATGCTTAATATGACAAAACTTACAGAAACTTTAGAACACACAGAATTTATTTTTCTAAATATATAAATGCATGTAACAGGTATTATCTGTTTGCTGATAACTCATATTTCCCATTGACTGCTCATCACCTACTTTTTTAGAGCAGAAGAGAATGAGAAGCTGATAGATATTTCCATAACTAAGGAGATTGTGGAACAGAAGACAGATAGGATGAAAAATTCAAGGCACCAAGACCAGACGAAATATATCCCAGAGTACTTAAGGAATGCAGAGGTTATTAGTTAACCACTAGTTTCTGTCTTTAGGAAATTGCTAGACTCAGGAGAGGTACCAGTAATATGAAGACAGGAAAATATAGTATACCCATTTTTAAGAAAGGAGATAAAACATTAATATCTAATCATAGACCTGTCAGCTTAACTTCAATTATAGGTAAAATAATGGAGTCAGCAATAACGAGGAACTATTTAGACTATTTAGACAAGCAGGACTTGATTAATCAGTCACAGCATGGCTTCATGAAGGGAAAGTCTTGCCTTATGAACTTATTGAGTTTTTACAGTGAAGTTTATGAGGTGGCAGATAATGGATTTTTTTTACTTTTGTAAGAGGGTCACTGGCCAAGGGAAACAAAACTGAGAGAAAAAATCCCACAGAGGTGCCAGTCCTAAAAGAGATGTCAAAAGAATCATAAAGAACTGAAGGATAAGTGACTTGAAACCTCCCTCTTGAAAGAGTTCAAGTCAAAGGAAGGAGGAAATACAGAAGCAGGCAGGAAGTTCCGGTTTACCATAGAAAGGGATGAATGGTTGAAAATATTGGTTAACTCTTGCATTAGATAGGTGAACAGAATAAGGATGAGAGAAAGAAGAAAGTCTTGTGCAGTGAGGCCATGGGAGGAGGGGTGGCATGCAGTTAGCAAGATTAGAAGAGATGTTAGCATGAAAATACCAGTAGAATATAACAAGAGATGCTACATTGCAGCAATGAGAAAGAGGCTGAAGACAGTCTGTTAGAGGAGAGGAGTTGATAAGATGAAAAGCTTTTGATTCCACCCTGTCGAAAATAGTGGTATGAGTGGAATTCCCCCCCCATACATGTGGAACATACTTCATACATGGACAGATAAGGCCCCTGTACAGAGTTAGCAGCTGGGGGGGGTGAGAGAAACTGGCAGAGACAATTCAGAATGCCTAACTCCATTAAAGCTGTTTTAGTTAGAGATGAGATGTGAAGTTTCCAGCTAAGATTTTAAGCAAAGGACAGACTGAGGATGTTCATTGTAGAAGAGGGAGACAGTCAAGTGTCACTGCAGAAGAGGGGATAGTTGTCTGGAAGGTTGTGTCAAGTTGATAGATGGAGGAATTGAGTTTTTGAGGCATTGAACAATACTAAGTTTGCTCTGCCCCAATCAGAAGTTTTAGAGAGATCAGACGTCAGGCGTTCTGTGGCTTCCCTGTATGAACTGTTTACTTCCTGAAAGGTTACACATCTATGAAAAGACATGGAAAAGTCCAGGGTGGTATCATCAACATAAGAGTGGGTAGGACAAGAAGCTTGGTTTAGAAGATTATTGATGAATGATAGGAAGAGAGTGGGTAACAGGACAGAACCCTGAGGAACACCACTGTTAATAGATTTAGAACATTGGTTGTCTATCACAGCAACAATTGAATGGTCAGAAAGGAAACTTGAGATGAAGTTAAAAAGAGAAGAATATAAGCTGTAGGATGGTAGTTTGGAAACCAAAGCCTTGTGCCAGTCTATCAAAAGCTTTTGATGTGTCTAAGGCAACATCAAAAGTTTCACCAAAATCTCTAAAAGAGGATGACCAAGACTCAGTAAGGAAAGCCAGATCACCAGTAGAGCAGCCTTGACAGAACCCATAGTGACAATCAGATAGAAGGTTGCGAAGTCATAGATGTTTAAGAATCTTCCTGTTGAGGATAGATCCAGAAACTTTAGGTAGCCAGGAAATCAAAGCAATAGGACATTAGTTTGAGGGATTAGAACAGTAACCCTTTCTAGGAACAGGCTGAGTGTAGGCAAATTTCCAGCAAGAAGGAAAGGTAGATGTTGATAGACAGAATTGAAAGAGTTTGACTAGGTAAGATGCAAGTATGCAGGTGCATTTTTAGAGAATAATAGGAGGGACCCCATCAGATCCATAAGCCTTATGAGGGTTTAGGCCTGCAAGAGCATGGAAAACATCACTGCAAAGGATTTTAATGGGCAGGGAGGAACAAGCCCTGAATCATCCAAGGTAGAGTTTTTAGCAAAGGTTTTAGCAAAGAGTTCAGCTTTAGAAATAGATGAGATGGCAATGATGCCATCAGGTTGAAATAAACGAGGGAAAGATGAAAAAGCAAAGTTATTGGAGATGTTTTTGGGAAGGTGCCAGAAGTCACGAGGGGAGTTACATCTTGAAAGATTTTGACACTTTCTATTATTGAAGAAATTTTTGGCTAGTTGGAAAACTGACTTGGCATGATTCCGGACAGAAATGTAAAGCGCATGAGATTCAGGTGATGGAAGGCTCAAGTATCTTTTGTGGGTCACTTCTCTCTCATGTATAGCACAAATACAGGCTCTGTTAATCAAGGTTTAGAAGGTTTAGGTCGAGAGAAAGAGTGAGGAATGTATGCCTTGATGCCAGATACTATCACCTCTGTTATTAATTTAGTACACAGAGACAGGTCTCTGATATGGAAGTAGTAGTCATTCCAAGGAAAATCAGAGGCACCTCCACCTTGATGAAGCAAAAGGATGAGATAAAGATACAAGATTGTGATCGGAGGAACCCAATGGACAAAATAGGGTAACAGTAGAAGCAGAAGGATTAGAGGTTAGGAAAAGGTTAAGAATGTTGGGCATATCTCCAAGGCAGTCAGGAATATGAGCAGGGTGTTATACCAGTTACACAAGGTTTATGGAGGATAGATTAATAAAATACAAAAACAAAAATATTCATATATTAGTATTTAATCATCTGGCCCTTCTTGATAACTATCTTGAGACTCTTAGGCATAGAATCAGGAAGTTTCTTGAAATAACCAAGGCCCATGTCAATAGTCCCCAGTTTTTTTATTGTATCAATCAACCTTGATACCGAAGATGTCACATGTTGCAAGGGGTCCTTTCATATGACTCCAGCAGTTCTCAACTGGATTCAGATCTGAGGTCTGGGCAATCAAGAAGTTGTGTCATGTTCTTCATACATCATCACTTTTTTGCCTTATGGCATGGTGCACCATCCTGCATGGAAGTGTGACACCCATGCAAATCATGAAAAAAGAGCATATGATTATCCAGCACCTGAATATAAAGATCAGCTCACATTGTTTGGTTCTTAGGGAAAAAATACAGCCCTGCACATGCCCCAGCACCACTAAATGCTCCCTAGACCATCACACTGGATGTTTCACATTTTTTTCCGTATACTGAGGCACATAGTGGTCAGAATTCTGTGGTTGTGTGATCCTTCCAGGCTGTGATCTGATGCACCTGAAAGTGCTTTCATCGCTGAAAAGCACCTTACTCCACTGCTCTTCAATTCAAATCTTATATTTGTGGGCAAAAGCAAGTCTCTTCTTCCCCATTGCCTTGGTCAGCAGTGGTTTCTGAACAGGTTTGAATGTGGGGAGGCAGAGTTCTTTCTCCAGCCTGTGCTGTATTGTCCATTCTGAGGCATTTTCCATCAGTTTGGGATGAGTCTTCTTCAGCTGACTGGCTGTAAGTTATGGATCCTTCAATAATTCATGCTTCAAAAGCTTGCCAGTACCCTTAGAGGTTTTTCTTGGTCTCCCAGAGACAGGTTTTCAAGGTGGGACCATAAGTGGAGGATTGTCCCAAGCATCAGCAACTACACACTTATAGTCCTCTCAGTCTGACCTGTATGCCTAACAATTTCTTTCTTAGTGACATTTTCATTCCTATAGGTCAAAATTCTAGCCTTTTCCTCATTAGAGAGGTTGTCTGGAGCCATCTGAGCAAAGCTGTAATAAAACTCCAGCAGAAACAAGTGAAAAACTGAAAATGCAGAATTCTGGCATGAAACAGACCAATATACATCCCCTCTCTGCTACAGCTCACCAAGCACTGAACAGGAAAATGTGTGTAGAGGTCCAGAGGGATTCCTGATTTCCCAGATGTATGATAACTTCTGTCAGCCAAACGACATTGAGGAAAGACGCAAGCATTCAGTCTGCTTCTAACCATTGATTTCTAATGTAAGGCGTTCAAAACTTTTTGCAGACACTGTAGATCTAAGACTGCGAATGTTGCATAAGTTAATGAAGAAAAAGTTGAGGGGGGGTGTCAAGGCATTTAGGGTCAATACCTGAAGAGCAGTCCAACCTGGGGACATTTGTGGCCCCCTCCCCAGATGGGGACTCTCAGGCTGGTCTAGGAGTTGCCATATTGATTTTGAATTTTGAGTGAAGGATGTGTGTGTAATTAGGTGTATGTAGTTTTGTGTTTTAGAAGAAAGTTGTCTTTAAAAATAGTTATGACATCCTATACCTGGACTTTAGTAAAGTGTTTGCTAAGGTACCACATCAGAGACTCCTAAGAAAGGTTATGACACTTGGGATATATGGGAATGTGCTAGGCTGGATAAGGTCATGGTTAGGCAACAGATGACAGAGTTTTAATAAATGGCTGTAATTCTGGGTGGGGTCAAGTAATTAGTGGGGTGGCATAGGGATCAGCTATAGGGCCATTGTTGTTTTTAATATATATTGATGACTTGGATAGTGGGATTAGTAGTGATGCAAGTAAATTTGCAGATGAGACAAAGATAGGTAGATTAATTGGGTCAGATATGGATGCCATTGCATTGCAGGCAGATTTGGATAGGGTGAACAATGGAGAAACAGATGGCAAATACAGTTTAATATCAACAAATGCAAAGTACTTAGTGTAGGTAGAAGAAACCTACACAGTAGGTACACAATAAACAATGAAGCTCTGGTAAGTTCAGGGAATGAAAAAGGTTTAGGAGTTATAGTTAGCTCTGATCTCTGTTTAAGAAAACAATGCATAGAGACCAGAAACAGGATATTAGGATTAATTTTCGAGAGTGTTAAAAGTAGATGTCTCTAAGTAATATTAGAGTTATTTTTGGCACTGGTCAGACCTCATCTAGACTATGTTGTGTAGTTCTGGTCCCCATATTACAGGAAGGATATAGGTCTATTAGAATCAATATGAAGGAGAATGACTAAAAGGATATAGGGGATGAGGGGGTATCCTTACAAAACAAGACAAGCTATTAAATTTATGTTCCTTAGAGAGATGCAGGTTAAGAATCTAGACTAGAATGAAGTGGTTGACAAGGACACTTTGAATTGAGCAGATGAACTATGGAATGGTTCATATTATATATATATATATATATATATATATATATATATATATATATATATATATATATATATATATATATATATATATATATATATATATATATATATATATATATATATATATATATATATATATATATATATATTGTGTGTGTGTGTGTGTGTGTGTGTGTGTGTGTGTGTGTGTGTGTATGAATGTATGTATGTATGTGTATATGTTTGACACATTGCTTTTCTTTTATTAACATTAGAATGAGATATATGATCGTGTGCTGCATTCTGTGATAATATACAGTATAGACATGAATTATGTATATATGAAGATTTAATATACCTAATGTTGCTTTAAGAAGCACCTAGTTGTTTGTTATCAGACTGTGAATTATCATTCTTATGTAATCTCATGATAAGAAGTAAAAAATTCACATAGTGGAAAAGATTTTTGAGTAATATGAAGATGAATAAGTGATCTGGTTTACCAAAAGTAACACAAAGTCATCTTGTCAGTCATCAGTTCTTGCTGTTGTGGTTATACTTTAAGAGGATTTTACTTTGACCGGATGTAAAGCATTTGTTCTGAGCATTCATCCTCAATAAATTCCTGAAATTTCATAGAAATTAATAACATTCCAGATGTGTGATCAGCAAAGGCACAACTATTAAAGATAATATCTACATCTGTGTTTACATTAATGTGTCTGTCTGTCCATATACCAGACTGAGATCAGTCATGAAAGAGTAGCAGAGAGAAGACAGTGCATGGTTTTATTACAGGAATAAAAATGCACAGGGAAGGATCCCCATTTTCTGTATTATACATCTTTTTAGTTGCCTCATCACAGAAAGACTGTTACTATATAGCAAAGGGATGCTATTTCTTTCAGATGGTGAAGCTCTGTTACAAAGTAGATTAAGTATCATCGATGTCTGTAGTGTAAAGATATCCTTAAGTATAGCAAGGACTGAAGACATTGTACAAACTGTTTACCTTGAAAAATGGTGTTACAAAGCCATACATGTCAAAGTACAAGTGACAGGCAAGCATGGGAAAGAGTAAGAATAGTGGAGCAAGGAAGAGGTCATTTGAGCGCATAGGAAGAGAGAGAGAGAGAGAGAGAGAGAGAGAGAGAGAGAGAGAGAGAGGAGTGTTATGCAATTGTATATGCAGATCACTCTGACACTGGTCCTTTTGAGGTGGACTGTCTTTCATGAGAGAGAGAGAGAGAGAGAGAGAGAGAGAGAGAGAGAGAGAGAGAGAGAGAGAGAGAGAGAGAATTACACACATATACAGTCCGGATTATGTAGTCTTCTCGTAAATGTAGAGAGAGAGAGAGAGAGAGAGAGAGAGAGAGAGAGAGAGAGAGAGAGAGACTGGTTGACGAACTAACAGACTGAACATTACATACGTTCATACCTACCCAGCTACTTTTCTCGTTTAATATTAAAGCAAACTAATATTTCCACCATCGAAAACCTGGTTCAGAAATTGGAGACCCAGCGTGTAGAGGGGATCCTTCGGGAGTGGCGGGGAAGGGGGAAGGGAGGAGAGAGAGGGAGGGAGGGAAGTGGTGGCAGCAATCAATAACTTCATTCGGGCGTAATTTTTATACCTGGTTGACTCTCATTAATGGGTCCCAACGTGTCGGTGGCGATATATTAGTGGACTAGAGCACCTAATTAATTATTCCCGCTTTGTGATTGCTTTATGCGTGTCGCGGATCGCTTGCCATCAGAGTTTATGAGATGTAAGTAAATCCCGGAGTGTAGGTATATGTAGAGTTGTTTTGTTTGCAGAAAATACATGCTCGCTATCGTGCTGTTTGCGTGGTTATTGTACTTACCCATGTTTTGTTTAAGGTAGCTAATGTGTAAGGTTTAGAGAGAGAGAGAGAGAGAGAGAGAGAGAGAGAGAGAGAGAGAGAGAGAGAGAGAGAGAGAGAGATTACAAATTCAAATTCACCCTGACACCGTGGTCCTTATAATGTGTGTGGCCTGGCCTGCATAAGAGAGAGAGAGAGAGAGAGAGAGAGAGAGAGAGAGAGAGAGAGAGAGAGAGAGAGAGAGAGAGAGAGAGAGAGAGAGGAGAGAGAGAGAGAGACGAAGAAAAGGACAAGTCGCCTCGTGAAGTAACATATTGGGCTTCACCGCTAGGGACTCTGCAATACGATCTCTCCTTAAGCATTATTACTATTCCTATTACCGCCAGCGCCCCTCACATCCCTCCCTCCCTCCGAAGCCCTGCAGCAGAAGTGAGAACGTGTTAAGATTTGCTGGCGATGCGGCTTAGCAGAGCGAGAAACTCCAATAACTCAAGCAAATGGGGAAGAAATACACATTCCGCACGCTATCTCTTATTTTTTTTCGCTTGATTGCGATCGTATCTGTTTATTTATTGTTTATCTATGATTTATCAGTGCTGAAAAAAAAGGTAGAGAGTGGTTTTCATAGGAATCTGAGCGCCACTACCTGGTCTGCGTTAGTATTAGTCGTCTTGGCACTTCTCAATCTGACGGTGGGCGGGTGTCGATGGTCCGCTTTCAGACAGACTCGAAGGTCTTCGGGATTTGCCACAGAAGCCTCCGCGGTGATCCGGTGAGGCGTGGAGGAGGCGCACAGGGAAGAGGGGGGGGGGGAAAAAATAGGAATGGGTAAAGCAGAGTATGTCTCTCTCTCTCTCTCTCTCTCTCTCTCTCTCTCTCTCTCTCTCTCTCTCTCTCTCTCTCTCTCTCTCTCTCTCTCTCTCTCTCTCTCTCTCTCTCTCTCTCTCTCTCTCTCTCTCTCTCTCTCTCTCTCTCTCTCTCTCTCTCTCTCTCTCTCTCTCTCTCTCTCTCTCTCTCCGTCGCCGCTGGTTGTAATAACGAACGACCTCACCTCATTTTCTGCAATCTTGTTCTCGTATGAATGTAAGGTTTGAGATTTTTTTTTAGCTTTTATTTGTTTTTTTTTATGTCATGTCGCTATTTTTCTTTGCATTTTGTCTTCACATGCAAACTAGCTTTTACTTCTTTTTATTGATATCGCCATGAAATATTCTGCAACTGCACTCACTCTTTCTTGCTAACCTGTCACGAAAAAAAATAAGGGAGAGAAAAAGAGAAAAAAGAAAAAACTTTCAGATTCTTGCATCGTGGACTTTTTGTATTAATTTTGTTGCTTATTTCTTTCCTTCCTCGTCGTTTCATCTCAGTTTTTCTGTTCTTGTCGAGACCAATATGTCGTCATAACGTAAGTCAACATTTGGATGAGGTTCGATGTTTTTGGCGTGTCGTTCCTTACTTCTCGTCATCTCCTTGTCTATCTTCCCTGTTTCCGTTCGTCGACCTCTTTCCTGTTTCCCCTTTCCTTCCCTTCCCTCCACTCCCTTTCCCCCCTCGCCAGCGTACGTGGAGTTTGATGTGTTTACGTTCCTCTTTCCTTTTAGTTCCCCTTCTCTCCTTACCCCCGGGCCTGTCTCATCTCCTGCCCTCGCTCCTCCCCTTCAGATTCACCTCATTCCTTCTCGAGGCTGAAATTCATCAAATAGTTTTATCTACTCGGATTTCGAATATCTTGATTTATGGCTTCTATTGGATATGTATAGCATTGTTCGGCTCCCGTTATGCATTGCTTGGTCATCTTGAAGGTATCGCAGTATCAGTATATCCTAAGCTCACATTCAAGCCTTATAACGTCTTCCAGTAACTTTCGATAGCTACTGTGAATAATACAACAAAGATAGCTTGCTATGTACCGCCCTGACGAAGAACGTCTGTGAAGACTGTTTGAATAGCCTTCTTTTGTTCATGCGGAAAAAAAAAAAATTGTGAAGTGAAAAAAAAGATCGAGAACAAGTATACTGCAACAAAATTAAGCCTTGAACCCTTGAAGAGCTTCCAGAGATAATGAAGCCTGTGTCTCGAGCAATTAACGAAGAACATTGGGCCAACTTTTAAACGAGGAGTCACGGCCGTAATGAGGATAAAAGCCAAAAGATGCGGTGAGAGGTTAAGAGAAGCCCCAGACCAGCTCATCTCCAGGCAGGGCTGTATCCTTCTCCTTGACCTTAGACTCTATAAAATCGTCTTGTAAACACAGTGCGTCAGTTCTACTGATACGTAAGTGTTGCATTGATTCAAAACGCTGTAGAAACTCGCTTTGTAAACACAGTACGTCAGTTCTTTGGATACTTAAGTGATGCTTTGATTCAAGGCACTGTATAAACTCGTCTTGTAAACACAGTGAGTCAGTTTTGTGGATAGTTAAGTGAGGCATTGCGAAGACGAATCGATTTGGTAATGGTGGGATCGTACGCTACGCCATCACGTACGTTTTCACGGTCCGAGTGTACGATTGATGCCAGTATTTACACTGCAGTCGTATTTACCTCCTCTATGACGTCATTCATTTGTTTTACTGCTGTCGAATACACGAATCCACGTGGCAAACAAATGAGTGGATGAGTTTCGTGATTGTATTGCAGGTGTGAGTACGTGGCACTTACGCACCCAATGATCGACTGTCTACGCGGGCAAGGGAGGCGGTGGCTGAATGAATGTATTTTACTTAATGCCAAAATATCGTGAGTGTAACGCAGGGGTTGTTATGGCCGGGGATTAGGGTCGGGAGGGAGTAATGGATGGGTTTAGGGTGATGGGAACGGCCGGCAAGGGGAAAGTTCTTTATCAAGTTGGGTCATAAATATGAGCTTGACGTAGCCGCGTACACGGACGAAAATTTAAGAGAGGATACAAGCGTCGGGCCCGCCAGAGGTTTAGGAGCCGTGATGGATTGGCCGGGAAAAGGAGGAGATCGATTTTAATTTATTTCGGGACGTAATGAAATGGAACAGTGCTGATGAGTTGTGCGTAAAGGTGAGGGAACGCGTGCGGGTTAAGAATGGAGAGAGAGAGAGAGAGAGAGAGAGAGAGAGAGAGAGAGAGAGAGAGAGAGAGAGAGAGAGAGAGAGAGAGAGAGAGAGAGATTTGATACTTTATTGGCCTCTTAAGATGCATCCATAAGAGAGAGAGAGAGAGAGAGAGAGAGAGAGAGAGAGAGAGAGAGAGAGAGAGAGAGAGAGAGAGAGAGAGAGAGAGGAAGAGGGGGAGTAGCTAATGGCGTGTAATCTAGTTAATGGAAATGCAATTAACATTTTTAAACGCATCTATTTAAGTTTTCCACAGCAAATGCGAATTATTACGATGATTTAAAGGGACGCAATCAAAGTTGTGGCATCATTAACTACCATAATTTTGAGAGCTTAGGCTGGAATCACATTAAATTCCAAAATATGAAACCATAAAAGCACGAACCATTTCACATGTTGGGGTTGGGGAGAGGAAACGTGGAAATTTAGCAACTTGTGGGGGAAAAAAAAGAAGGGGAAAAATAAAAAAAAAGGAAGAACCAGTAAAAGCAGAGAGGAGTCGGGTTGCTGCCGAGAAATGCTGAACAAAAAAGCACTGTTTATTTACATCACAGAAGCGGAATAGCTGCCGGGAGACTTAGTAAAACCGGTGATTATCCTGCATCTGCACTCCTCCCGATCTGCATAATGTCCAACTCAGTTCAGTTCGTTCCTCGCCGCTAGACGCTCTGTTGACGAGAATGTGTGTGTATGTGTGTGTGTGAGAGAGAGAGAGAGAGAGAGAGAGAGAGAGAGAGAGAGAGAGAGAGAGAGAGAGAGAGAGAGAGAGAGAGAGAGAGAGAGATGTAAAGACGAGGACTAATTCTAAAAAAAAAAGGGAATGAGAGGAAAGGAAGGAAGGGTAAGAGAGAGAGAGAGAGAGAGAGAGAGAGAGAGAGAGAGAGAGAGAGAGAGAGAGAGAGAGAGAGAGAGAGAGAGAGAGAGAGAGAGATGTAAAGACGGGGACTAATTCCTCTCCCCTAAAAAGAAGAAAAAAATGAGGAATGAGAGGAATGGAAGGAAGAGTAGAGGAGAGATAGATAGATAGATAGATAGATAGATAGACAGAGAGAGAGAGAGAGAGAGAGAGAGAGAGAGAGAGAGAGAGAGAGAGAGAGAGATGAGTAGGAAAAAAAAAAACTGGGAAAACAAGCAGAGATTCCGGTGAAAGTGAACACGGAAAAGACCAAGCGTGCCGATGCGTAAGTCAAGTGACACAAACACGAGAACAGAACGAAAGGAAGAGAAATGCATCGGAAGCTGAACTAAAACTGGAGAGAACATTTTGCCGGCGAAGCTAACACACACTCTCTCTCTCTCTCTCTCTCTCTCTCTCTCTCTCTCTCTCTCTCTCTCTCTCTCTCTCTTTCTACCCATTTATCACTCTGTCCACACCCGTATCTATGTGTCTATGTACTTTACTGTCTATACATGTGCCCAAGTGATCTGTACATCTTTATACTTATCTCTATCCACTATAATTTAGGTGGGCAGAATATAAAAGGCGAGGAAGTCAAAGATTTATGGAAACTGATAGAGATTTCGGAGAGAGAGAGAGAGAGAGAGAGAGAGAGAGAGAGAGAGAGAGAGAGAGAGAGAGAGAGAGAGAGAGCAGAGTTTAGGGAAAATAAGGTTAGGTTCAGGGGAGGCGAGGGGGTAGCGGAAGGCAGGCCACTGACTGCCGTGTCGTTATTAACTCTGCTCCTGTAATGGAAACACAGTGAGGCGGAAAATCTCATCAGCCCTCACCAAAAATACCTCGATTAATTTATACTTGAAGCCCAGCCGACCGCAAAGCAAAATTAAAAGAAGTCTCCTGAAACTTGCAAGCCAAGGAAGATAAATAATTAAACTCGAGAAAACTGGAGATTCCAAAGAACGGAGTAGACATGTAAACAGACTGGCAAGGTTTCTCTCTATCTCCCCCCCCTCTCTCTCTCTCTCTCTCTCTCTCTCTCTCTCTCTCTCTCTCTCTCTCTCTCTCTCTCTCTCTCTCTCTCTCTCTCTCTCTCTCATATCTAGAAAGCAAAGAATTGACAATATGCGAAAGAGAAAAAAATAAATAAAAATGTAAAATATGAATGCTCTTTTACGTAGAATCTCTCTCTCTCTCTCTCTCTCTCTCTCTCTCTCTCTCTCTCTCTCTCTCTCTCTCTCTCTCTCTCTCTCTCTCTCTCTCTCTCTCTTTCGCTCCCTCTGATGCTGCGACTTTACGTAGGCAAACATAAACAAACGAGAAGTAAGCAGGAGGTAAAATAAATCGTTCCCTCGCATTTCCCCTTCAATCTGAAGGTAAAATTGTTTCATATTTGTGTCGTTATGTTTAATGATCCATGGCATTATGCATTTCATGACTTGAAATACATGTGTTTAGATATTTGGTGGAGGCGGTGATGAACGATTTGTGTAGTAGTGGAAATAGTGATGTCTGGCGTCTCATTGGTGATGATGGTGGGGGTTGTGGTAGCGCGTGTGATGATGGTGATGTGATTGGTACAGTGGTTGTGAGGTGATTTCTTGTGGTGACGAATGCGTAGAAGTAGTGGTGTTTTTAGTGAATGGCGTTGTGGTGACTATGCGTGTGATGGTGATGATATTTGGTGTTGATGGTGATATGTTTCTTTGTAGCAGCGTTTGGGTAATGATCTTGTAGTTGTAGTGGTCATGGTGTGGTAGTGAAAGTCGTGGTGGTGAGGTGGTGATAGCGTACGTGTTGCGATGGAAGTCATGATGTTTGGTGGTGGTGGTGCGCGTTGTTGTGGTGTTGTAGCACCAAATTATGCAGCATATTTGTGTGGTCATTGCTTTTGTTTGCTTAAAGCTGCTGTTTTGTGGAAAGTGGATGCAGCGACTGGTCATGATTTGGGTTTGGAATGAATTGTAATCGTGTGGAGTGGAACGTGGCAATGCTAATTAAGAGAAGTGGTGGTGGTGGTGGTGGTGGTGGTGGTGGTGGTGGCGTCGGTGGTGATGGTGGTTGTGGAGGTGAATGGCTGCTAGTGTTTTTTTTTTTTTTTGCAGGGGAATGCTCATGTGTTAGATTTTTACTGGTGAGGATTGCAGTGATGGATGTAGTGTGGTAGGAGTGTCTAGAGTGGTGTATATCTCTCTCTCTCTCTCTCTCTCTCTCTCTCTCTCTCTCTCTCTCTCTCTCTCTCTCTCTCTCTCTCTCTCTCTCTCTCTCTCTCTCTCTCTCTCTCTCTCTCTCTCTCTCTCTCTCTCACACACACACACACACACACACACACACACACACACACACATATGTAGATAGATAGATAATTAGATATTCTATTGACCACAGCTAGGAGTCACATTCTTTAATCACACACAAACACACACACACACACACACACACAAGGAGACAGTCACAGCCTGCCCTCTAAAGACAAATCTCTTCCTCCACACAAAACTACAATCACCTAATAACACAAACACCCTTCACTCAAAATTTCAAAATTCATGGCGACATCTATACCAGCCTCGGAGTCCCCATCTGGGGAGGCGACCACATAATTATTATGTCCCCAGGTCGGACTGCCCTTCTGACGACGACCCTAAGTGTCTTGACACCCCCTTCAACTTTTTCTTCATTAACTTCTGCAACATTCGTGGTCTAAGATCTAATTTTGAATATGTAGAACACCACCTCTCCTCTTCTAAACCTCATCTTCTTTTCCTCACTGAAACTCAGGTGTCTGAGCCAACTGACAGTAGCCCCTTTTCTGTTCCCTCCTACTTTCTCTATCCTCATTTTCGATCCAAAGCTGGATGTTGCGTTTACTTGCACAACAACATAACCTGCTCTTGTGCCCGCGCCCTTGAATCTTCCGAGTTTTCCACCATCTGGTTACGATTACAGAGTCATTCTCAAACTAAATTTATCTGTGCTGTATATCTCTCACTTAACTCCTCTGACTATAAGAAATTCTTTGACTAATTAACTTCCAAAGTGGAGCACATTCTGATTCTCTTCCCTTTTGCAGAGATCTCCATTCTTGGAGACTTCAACGTTCACCACCACCTTTGGCTTTCCTCTCCCTTCATTGACCATCCTGGTAAACTAGCCTTCAACTTTGCTATCCTCCATGACCTAGATCAATTGGTGCAACACCCTACTCGTATTCCTGACCGTCTTGGAGATACGCCCAACATTCTTGACCTTTTCCTGACGTCTAATCCTTCTGCTTATGCTGTCACCCTCTCTTCTCCATTGGGCTCCTCCGACCATAATCTCATATCTGTATCTTGTCCTATCGCTCCAATCCCTCCTCAGGATTCCCCTAAGATAAGGTGCCTCTGGCATTTTGCCTCTGCTAGTTAGCGGGACTTGAGGAGGTATTTTGCTGATTTTCCTTGGAATGACTACTGCTTCCGTGTCAGAGACCCGTCTTTGTCTGCCGAGCGCATAACAGAGGTGATAGTGTGTGGCAGGGAGGCGTACATTCCTCACTCTTTTTCTCGACCTAAACCTTCCAAACCTTGGTTTAACACAGCTTTTTTCGTGCTATACATGATAGAGAGGTGGCCCACTAAAGTTACTTAAGCCTTCTATTACCAGAATCTCATGCACTTTATATGTCTGCCCGGAACTATGCCAAGTCTGTTCTCCAACTAGCCAAAAAACTCCTTCATTAACAGAAAGTGTCAAAATCTTTCAAGATCTAACTCCCCTGGTGACTTCTGGCATCTAGCCAAAAAATATCTGCAATAACTTTGCTTATTCTTCTTTCCCTCCTTTATTTTAACTAGATGGCACCACTGCTATCACATCTACTTCTAAAGCTGAACTCTTAGCTCAAACCTTTGCTAAAAACTCTACCTTGGACGATTCTGGGCTTGTTCCTCCCTCTCCTCCACCCTCTGACTATTTCATACTACCTATTAAATTTCTTTGTAATGATGTTTTCCATGCCCTCGCTGGCCTAAATCTTCGGAAAGCTTATAGACCTGATGGGGTCCCTCCTATTGTTCTCCGAAACTGTACCTCCGTGCTTGCACCTTGCCTAGTCAAACTCTTTCAGCTCTGTCTGTCAACATCTACCTCTCCTTCTTGCTGGAAGTTTGCCTACATTGAACTTGTTCCTAAAAAGGGTAATCGTTCTAATCCCTCAAACTACCGTCTTATTGCTTTAATTTCCTGCCTATCTAAAGTTTTTGAATCTATCCTCAACAGGAAGATTCTTAAATATCTATCACTTCACAACCTTTTATCTAATCGCCAGTGTGGGTTCCGTCAAAGCCGCTCTACTGGTGATCTTCTGGCTTTCCTTACTGAGTCTTGGTCATCCTCTTTTAGAGATTTTGGTGAAACTTTTGCTGTTGCCTTGGACATATCAAAAGCTTTTGATAGTCTGGCACAAAGTTTTGATTTCCAAACTACCCTGCTACGACTTCTATCGTTCTCTTTGTAAGTTCATCTCAAGTTTCCTTTCTGACCGTTCTATTGATGGTGTGGTAGACGGTCACTATTCTCCTAAATCTATTAACAGTGGTGTTCCTCATGGTTCTGTCCTGTCACCCACTCTCTTCTTATTATTCATCAATGATCTTCTAAACCAAACTTCTTGTCCTATCCACTCCTACGCTGATGATACCACCCTGCACTTTTCCACGTCTTTTCATAGAAGTTCAACCCTTCAGGAAGTAAACATTTCATGCAGGGAAGCCACATAACGCCTAACTTCTGATCTTTCTAAAATTTCTGATTTGGGCAGAGCAAACTTGGTATGGAGCAAACTTGGTATTGTTTAATGCCTCAAAAACTCAATTCCTCAATCTATCAACTCGACACAACCTTCCAGACAACTATCCCTTCTTCTTCAGTGACATTCAACTGTCCCCCTTTTCTACACTGAACATCCTCGGTCTGTCCTTTACTTATAATCTTAACTGGAAACTTCACATCTCATCTCTAGCTAAAACAGCTTCTATGAAGTTAGGTGTTCTGAGACGTCTCCGCCAGTTTTTCTCACCTCCCCCCTCCAGCTGCTAACTCTGTACTGTAACTGCTCTTCTTATCTTGCTAACTGCATGCCTCCCCTCCTCCCGCGGCCTCGCTGCACAAGACTTTCTTCTTTCTCTCACCCCTATTCTGTCCACTTCTCTAATGCAAGAGACCAGTATTCTCAATCATTCATCCCTTTCTCTGGTAAACTCTGGAACTCCTTGCTTGCTTCTGTATTTCCACCTTCCTATCTATGACTTGAATTCCTGCAAGAGAGAGGTTTCAAGACACTTATCCTTCAAATTTTGACTACCGCTTTGGACCCTTTTCTGGGACTGGCATCTCAGTGGGCTTTTTTTTATTTATTTGATTTTTATTGCCCTTGGCCAGTGTCCCTCTTACATAAAAAAAAAAAAAAAAAAAATATATATATATATATATATATATATATATATATATATATATATATATATATATATATATATATATATATATATATATATATATATATATATATATATATATATATATATATATATATATATATATATATATATATATATATATATATATATATATATATATATATATATATATATATATATATATACACACACACACACACACACACACACACACACACACACACACACACACACACACACACACACACACACACACACACACACACACACACACACATAGCAGTCTTCCCTGTTCTACACATCTTACTACCCTTCCCGAAAAAATACATTAAGCCGCAGCTCGATGTTCAGGGAGAAAAGAATCATTTGGCAGTCCATGTTCCAGCTCGGCCTCGCGCTCCCTGGCGAGTGAGAGAGTCCAGCATACGAGATCTGGGCGAAGAAAATTCTCTTGAACACTGAGCCGACGCCGCCCGGGGAATAGGGAACCCTGCGCCTAAACAACAAGATGAAAGTTAGGATTGGTTACATATCCCACGATGCCCCACTGGTGAAAGATTAAGAAATATCAGCCACGTGAAGTTCCCGACATGACCACGGATAAAGCTTGGTCATGTTGAACACACACACACACACACACACACACACACACACACACACACACACACACACACACACACACACACACACACACAGGTAGCACACTACCTGATACACTACATTACTGTACACGCCACGATTCTCTGGTTGAATTCTTCTTCCATTCTCTTTTTTAAATGTCACAATAGTTTCCGTGCATTAAAATGGTTCCATTGTCACAATAATCATGTGTCTCGCTCGCTTCATTCCGCCTGTCCATCCTTCCTGGACTTCACAATGAAAGTTTTTTTTTTTTTTTCTCATTTGCACTTCAACATCATATTTCTCCCATTCTTCACACACACAGTCCAGTCTGTTGTCTTTGCTCCCTTCATGGCTTCAGGTATCATGTTTGTATTATCACTAACACAAGGACGATGATGCTGTTATGTAGGGTTTTTGTTTCGGTGTATTGGGTTGGTCCTGATATCTTCTTTAACACAGAGATACTGGAAACTGAATAATGGCAATGCAACAATTAGGTAATTTTGCCGACTAGCTTTACGAGGGAGCGTTGCCTCCCATACCGAGAAACTGCCTGAGTCAAGACTGAACCAGTAACCTTTAGGCCGCTAACTAGGTACTCTACCACAGAGCCACGGAATCTAGCACTTGTAACATTATATGCCATTTTTTCCCCCTTTCTTTTCCACAATAGGAGCCTTTTACTGCGCTGTCCTGGCTTTTCTAGTTTGCCCTGAGGAGTGTAATCAAACTGCGCAGGAAGACCAGTTGTTATTTTTTTGTCCTTTGCAATCCTTTATAGTATCTTAAATACCTTGTACATAACTATTTCTCTATGATTTATAATATCTTGTCTATATTACGCAGTGTGAATCTCGTGGCCAGCTTACCCTGATCATATCCAACTTTTATCCCGCCAGCTTCGTGTTTCAATAGTAATTCAAGGGTACTGTATCCCCCCTGCACTTTTGTATTTAACTTTCTTATCGTTTTGCATGGATAAGATATTGGTACTACAACTCAACACCATTTGGTGGAGTGCTAGTATTAATGTCCATACATTTGTTATTATTTTGTGGAACTTTCGTAAACTCTTATAAGTGTACTTCTCTCCATATGATGATTGTATATCCCTGCATTTTCCTATTTAGCTTTGTCTTCCCTCTATATACATCAGATGCTGGTAGGACTACAATTCTTCGCCAGCTGGTGGAGTACTGGTATTAATGTATATTTGTCATTAGTTTCTGGGGCATTCATGAGTTCCTTAATGTATACCTCTCTATGTAGTAATATCATCTCGCGTCCTCCCAGCAAGTCACTCCTCGCCTCGCGTATTGTCTGGTTCCTGGCCTGCAAGTCACGTTTCACTCGTTTTACTCCTTTCACTTTTTGGTAATGACTTTCTACTCCTCCCATATTTGCATTCCCTCCTGTCCTATCCAGTTTCTGTTCACGAACTCCCTCATCTCTCTCTCTCTCTTTCTCCCTCATCTCTTTCATTCTCTCTCTCTCTCTCTCTCTCTCTCTCTCTCTCTCTCTCTCTCTCTCTCTCTCTCTCTCTCTCTCTCTCTCTCTACATTTACGAGAAGACTACATAATCCGGACTGTATATGTGTGTAATTCTCTCTCTCTCTCTCTCTCTCTCTCTCTCTCTCTCTCTCTCTCTCTCTCTCTCTCTCTCTCTCTCTCTCTCTCTCTCTCTCTCTCTCTCTCTCTCTCTCTCTCTCTCTCATCTCTCATTTTCTCTAACTTTTTTTCTCTCTCTCTCTCTCTCTCTCTCTCTCTCTCTCTCTCTCTCTCTCTCTCTCTCTCTCTCTCTCTCTCTCTCTCTCTCTCTCTCTCTCTCTCTCTCTCTCTCTCTCTCTCTCTCTCTCTCTCTCTCTCTCTCTCTCTCTCTCTCTCTCTCTCTCTCTCTCTCTCTCTCTCTCTCTCTCTCTCTCTCTCTCTCTCTCTCTCTCTCTCTCTCTCTCTCTCTCTCTCTCTCTCTCTCTCTCTCTCTCTCTCTCTCTCTCTCCTGAATGTACGTTTGGCCGCGCTCCTCTCCTCCCTGACAAATCCACATTCCTCATTGTTGTCTCCTTCCTACACTCGTCTCTTCCACAGTCCCCTGCCTCCCATTGCTGCCTGGGTGCATTCATTATCAAACCATGGCTTATGCCTCCTACCCTCCACCCACACGCGGCGGGGATGCTGGGCGAGTCCATTGTCAAGGAATGTGGAAGGGTTTATGTTGATTAGCGATGGAATGCATTCGTGGTGGGTGCGATTTAGGGTTTTCATATGAGATGGTATACTTGGAAAGAGGTGTGTATGCGTCTGGCGAAGAGAAGGCTGGCACGTACTGGTTTGGCCGCCGTCTAATGGGGCAGATGAATATATATATATATATATATATATATATATATATATATATATATATATATATATATATATATATATATATATATATATATATAAGTAACACACACACACACACACACACACACACACACACACACACACACACACACACACACACACACACACACACACACATACAGAGAGAGAGAGAGAGAGAGAGAGACGTTATTACTGCCATATCAGCTGACTTATGTAATTTTTGTGTTGATATAGAGTTCTGTTGATGTATCTGATGTGTATGTATAATTTAGCGTCTGTGCTCCTGTATGAGTGCATGCATTGATATGAGTGAGTAACATTGTCCATGTACGAGTAAACCAGTGGTGAAAAGAGGCGCGGTGCATTAGTAAGTGAAACGCGGAGACCATTCACTGTAAAGTTTATCGGCGACTGTTACCTTCACCCAAGGGCACCGCGGGAACAAAAAATATTTTATCGGGAATGCAGTATGGTAGCTTTTACCGCCATTGTAGCTTCATTTCCTATGATCACTGCGCTTCCATTTACGGAAAATCGTGTAGTATGTAACCAGGTTCATACGCACGAACGAAAGGGTTGACCTGATACACTATGGACACTGAATATTCCAGCGTCTGGCGAGGCAGTGAGAGAACGCGCTTCAGTTTAAAAACGAAGAATAAGTACGAAATATTTCATCAGTTCGTTCCGGAAATTTTTATTCACCGGCTAGGTGACTGTCTACTCCTATTTTTCATTATTTCTTTCTATCCCTCCACTTCTGCTCCTCTTCGTGCTTCCTCCCCTCATTGCCTCCATACCTCCGCTCTGGCCCCTCATCTGTGCCTGGCCCTCTACCGGCGGGAACTAAAAGATTTATATCCGGGAGTGTGTGTGCCCGTTCTGATGGATATTTCATTTGCCGGATGTACGCTCATTTTTGTCCAGCCGGCGAGCACTGACACGGAAAACTATCAAGGAAGATGAAATAAAAATGGAGAATCGATGTCGCCGTCGGTTCGCAATTTTCCAGTTACGTGTGCCTGACAGAAAGACTGCGCATTTTTACCATTGTTTTTGCTTCCCAGGATAATGGAGGAAAAAGATCGGGCGGCAGGGAGAGGAAAATACGCACGTAGAGGGAGGGAGGGTGAGATTTGATGGAGAGGATGCTGAAGGTGTAATGTGTGTGTGTGTGTGTGTGTGTGTGTGTGTGTGTGTGTGTGTGTGTGTAATTGATTTTTGAAATTATATTTTGACTTGTAACTTGGATTAATCTCTCTCTCTCTCTCTCTCTCTCTCTCTCTCTCTCTCTCTCTCTCTCTCTCTCTCTCTCTCTCTCTCTCTCTCTCTCTCTCTCTCTCTCTCTCTCTCTCTCTAACCGATCATAATTCATAGTAATTCTTCCTTGTCTTGACAATTTCTCCTCCTCCTCCTCCTCCTCCTCCTTCTCTCATACCATCCATGTCAGCCCACACCTTTACCTAACTGCTTCCATGATTCTCAGAGTAGATGGTGTAGTTCGTGTCGTTGGTGAAAATTCTCCTCGTAGGGACCAGTAGCTTTGTTTCAGCATGTTTTCCTTATATTTTTCTCCATATTTTTCTTTTCCTCTTTATTTTCCCCTTTCGCCCGTCCCTGCCTCCTCTCCAGCCGCCATTTCCTATTCCAGCTCTTCTGTTTTTGGCCTCGAGCTAGTAGGTCTGTAGAATAGAATACTCGTAGTTTAGTAGTCTCCCCTCAAGCAGCAAACTCCATTATTGGTCTTCTTCTGACTGCTATCTCTGGTCTTATGTTCCTGTGTTTCTCTTTATTATACTCATTGTTGTTTTCTTGTTTTTTTTTATTTATTTATTTATTTATTTTGCTATCATGAGTGTTCACCCTCCCTCCATCCTCCTCCTCCTCCTCCTCCTCCTCCTCCTCCTCCTCCTCCTCCTCCTCCTCTACTTCCTCTACGCGGCACAAATGGAAGGTGTGTGTATGAACCAGTTAAATATTCCTCCAAAAAAAAAAAAGGTTGGTTGTCATGCCAGGATGGTCCCGCGCGTGAAGGAAACTGGATGTGTTGCAGGGGCCACTCATGATATTTTTTGGTACTTTTTTTTTTCACGTTAGATATTTCCTGCTTCCTGATAAATCTCTCTCTCTCTCTCTCTCTCTCTCTCTCTCTCTCTCTCTCTCTCTCTCTCTCTCTCTCTCTCTCTCTCTGAAGCTGTGTAGAAAGGAATTCACCCAAACAGTATCATATTTTCCTCGCCACTCTCACGCACCGCCACAGTCTTACTAAATATTGCACCTTGCTCGTTTTTTCACGGGGTAGAATATCACACTTGCTGACCTTTTCTTTTTTTTCTCTCTCTTTTTTGTTCTTTTTAAGGATATATGCTGAGTGTAACGCACCAGAGAGAGAGAGAGAGAGAGAGAGAGAGAGAGAGAGAGAGAGAGAGAGAGAGAGAGAGAGAGAGAGAGAGACTGACTCCGTTTTTAATTTTGTGTACTATGTTCTGTTATAGATTTTTCTTCGACCATTTCTCGTTTTTTCCCGTCTTTGCATGCGGTTTCACTTCATTTTAGTCATCCCCTTTGTTTCTTTTGTTTGGCAAGAGAGAGACAGAGAAAGAAAGAAAGGAGAAGGGTCAGGAGAGAAAGGGAGAGAGACAGTAGAGCAAGGACGAGAGGAGGAGGAGGAGGAGGAGGAGGAGGAGGAGGAGGAGAAGCAGGAAGGGAAGGTTTGTTGGGAGGAGGAGGAGGAGGAGGAGGAAGAGGAGGAGGAGTAGGCTTATTTGCATGTCTTTGTTATGTGGCTTCATTATGAGAGCGTAGCTGATGTTCTTTTTTTTCTAGCTTTTGTTATTATTTCGTTTTACTAATGTAAGATGAAGCCTCATTCGGCATTCCCTGTTAGCATTTCTTTTGCGTCTTGTATCATAGGCAAAAGTCTCCTTCATTTACGTATTCGCTATGGTCCGGAATATTATTTTTCTTAACACTGACGACGAATTCCCTTTGCCTCGGTGGACTTAAAGGCTTTTAGGATCGCTGCAGGCGCACGTATAAAATCATTTCCCACGGAGTTTCCTGCTTCATTTCATGGTTTGCTACTCCCGACACTAATGCCGCGGGGAAATGCCTCATACCAAGGCATCATTCGGAGTGCTGCTGCAACACGGCCCGTTTTCTATATAGGTTCCAGGGGAGTCTTCGTTCCCCTACTTTGGCTTACCCGGGGAGGCCCTGCATTCATCTCTGTGCGAGGTATTAATCGTGCGTGCCTGAAGGGAAATCGAGGGACTGAGAGAGAGAGAGAGAGAGAGAGAGAGAGAGAGAGAGAGAGAGAGAGAGAGAGAGAGAGAGAGAGAGAGAGAGAGAGAGAGTAAGCAGATATTCATTAATTTCGCATAAAGGCATGAGGCAACAGGGAGCATTCCAGCGGTCACACGTTCACTCGCCGGTACATCCCACACACACACACACACACACACACACACACACACACACGGAGAGCGACGCGCGGCCTCGAATGTTACACTTTTCCTAGTTGATGTGTCCTTGATTACGGCACGTGCAATATACGGCACAGCATGAATGGATAAAAAATCAAGCGTCAGGGTGAGGGATGGTCAGAGAGAGAGAGAGAGAGAGAGAGAGAGAGAGAGAGAGAGAGAGAGAGAGAGAGAGAGATTATTGTAGCCGCCCTAACACTCCCACGCTGCCTGGTCGTCGTGCATCAGTCAGCCTCGTTTCCCCTCGCACGAGTCGCCTGCTGGTCTCACTTTCCCGCGATGCCAGTTTCCCGCCAAAACTCAAGGCGCGAGGCTGTCCACCTTCGCGCGCCGTTCCCGCCTCTCCACGTGGTCTTTTCGGCTTGAGTGCGGAGACCTTAAGCCTTTGAAGATTCGCGTGCTTACTTCCAGGTGCTCTGACGAAGGGCAGAGTACGACAGTCTCTGGTCCTTGTGAAACGAAACTTCTTTGAAAGAAAACACTTCTGAAAGTTGTTTCTACGAATATTTTAACTAATTAGGTGCACGGCGGATGGATTTACGTACTTTTTATGCTTAGTTTACGACTCAAAAGTGCCGAGACTTGTGGTGCTAAGTGAAGTACTTGAAGGACTGGCTTGAAGTACTCCTAGTCCAAGAGCTTTCGGACGCCGATGAAACGCGTCTTTTTCACAGTTGACGTGAAGGTTTTGTGAACTTGCCGCGACTTCAGTAGGGCGTGAGCATCCCTCTCGAGGCTTCATTCGTGAGAAGGGAGGCTGGGAGAATGAAGCTGGATGTTCTGCGGACCTTTGCTCTTTGCTGGATAATTGGTCAACAAGGTGAGAGGAGGGTCTTGTCTCTAGAGCTTTCAAGTGCCTGTGTGTGTGTGTGTGCTGATGTGGCCTGACGTTGAAAATTTTCATTCATTGTGGAAACTTTATTTGCTATACTACCACTACTACTACTACTACTACTACTGCTGCTGCTGCTGCTGCTGCTGCTGCTGCTGCTGCTGCTGTTGCTACTACTACTACTACTACAATAATAACAATAACTACTGCTACTACTACTACTACTGCTACTATTACCACTACTACTACTACTACTACTACTACTACTACTACTACTACTGCTGCTACTACTACAATATTAATATCTACTACTACTACTACTACTACTACTACTACTGCAATATCAATAACTACTACTACTACTACTACTACTGCTGCTGCTGCTGCTGCTGCTGCTGCTGCTGCTGCTGCTGCTGTTGCTACTGCTGCTGCTGCTGCTGGTGCTGCTGCTGCTGTTGCTGCTGCTGCTGCTGCTGCTGCTGCTGCTGCTGCTGCTGCTGCTGTTCCTGCTGCTGCTACTACTATTGCTACTACTACTACTATTACTACTACCACTACTACTACTACTACTACTACTGCTGCTGCTGCTGCTCCTACTCTTACTCTTGCTACAATAACCTTGCTCCTACTACTACTACTACTACTACTACTACTACTACTACTACTACCACCACTACTACTACTACTATTACTATTATTGCTACTGCTACTACGCGCAATTAATCACTAACGAGCGGGCTAATTCATCCACGTGATCATCTCATCCAATCAAAAATCGAAAGCGTGAGATGTCTTGAAGGCTCTGCTAATTACCAGCTAATAACCGTAATTTTGAATTTAAGAATCATTAAGGCAAGTAATCGGTCGGATTAAGGCGATCAGCGGCGATTAAGAAAGCACTGAACGTCAGGGCAAGATGGTACAGTCCCCACGAGAGACCACGAGACCATACGCCACGAGGGACTGAAATTTCAGCTTTTTCTTGATCGATGGAAGGCGACTTGAATTAACTTATTTCCTACACGCCATTATCCCTGTTTGTGTGTGTGTGTGTGTGTGTGTGTGTGTGTGTGTGTGTGTGTGTGTGTGTGTGTGTGTGTGTGTGTGCGCGCGCGTGTGATTCTAGCAACTTTACACACGTGTACTCCTATGCGTGTATAATTTTGTAATTATTTGAGCTTTTGTGGGCGGGAAACTCTTTAAGTCTTGCTTGGGGATTGGGTTCAAGGGGGAGGGAGAGAGAGAGAGAGAGAGAGAGAGAGAGAGAGAGAGAGAGAGAGAGAGAGAGAGAGAGAGAGAGAGAGAGAGACACACACACACACACACACACACACACACACACACACACACACACACACACACGAACATCAATACGATACCTTATATGATAAAACATCATAAATATTTCTTCCTCACCTCTAGAACTTCTTCCTTCCATATAAATAACAGGTCACACATAAAAAACCGTCTCAGGTGACCTCTCACTACCTGGTCTCGGCTCAGGTCACACGGGCAGCGTCATGTTTCGTGTGACTCGGAAACATATCGTTTAAAGCTTGAT
>NC_087182.1:8048754-8056254 GCF_035594125.1 Scylla paramamosain
TTACTTGTTCTACAGCGACATTTAATCTTTGAACTGGAAAGAAATTTCTTTACTAACTTTCTCTTAGATGCTGATAAAGACTTCAAGCATTGTTTCTGGTGCTGCTAATTGTTTCGTATCGTAGTGAAAGGATTACGTGTTAAAGTGACTTCTTATAGGAAATTTATTGGAAAAATGGTGTGTTTATGACATGATTTTTGCGTGTGCATTTATGAAAAGAAATGAAACTATTTTACTCTGCATTATTAAGTTTTGAAGTGATTCTTTACACGAAATCTACTGAGAAAATGGTGTATTTATGAATGATGTGTTACGAAACTCAAGTGGAAATCGTAAATTGGGAAAAAAAGATATAGGGTGTAAAAGAAAAGTATCGTAACTTGATAATAAAGGATTGTTTTTATCTTACAGTTCCTTCCATTATGATCTTTTGTCTGTATATAACGAAAAGAAGAGAAAGGAATCGAGGAGGGTGGAGATGAAGATAGGGAGATGGAAGAGGGGAAGACTTAGAGGAGGACGACGACAGGGAGGAGGAGGAGGAGGAGGAGGAGGAGGTTGGGGGTGGTGGTGGTGGTGGTGGTGGAAGGGGACAATAATCTTTTTAATTTTCGTCATATTTACAATTTCGCTCGGAATTCATTTCGCTTCCTGTTATTTTCCTTATTATTTCCTACTTTTTAATACCTCTCTCTCTCTCTCTCTCTCTCTCTCTCTCTCTCTCTCTCTCTCTCTCTCTCTCTCTCTCTCTCTCTCTCTCTCTCTCTGGCGTATTTGATATTCTCATATTTCTACATTTTTCACAATTTTTCACCATAAATTTTGAACAACATTCACAAAACTCACTTCCGAGCATTATATTTTCAGAGCCTTCTTTTTTTTTTTGTGTGTGTGTTCTCTTTTCTCATTTTCTTTTGCTAGTTTATTTTTGCAACGTTTCCATCATAAATGCATTTGACTTTTACTTTCGGTTTTTCTCAACTTGTTTTTATTTTTTCCATTGTATATTTTTTGCGCTCATTATCTATCGCATTTTTAAGACCCTCTTTCTTTCTTTCTTTTTTTTTTTATCCAAGTCTCCCTCGTTATTTACCGTTCTCCCCCTCTTCATCATGTACTCTATTCAGCAAGGAGACAAAGGGCTGTGTCGCCAGGCAGTACCGGACTCTGCCTCACGATTCTTGGATCTACTGGGAACGTGGCCCTGCCTGTCCTTTTATCATCCTATTCTTCTTCCTTGCTATCCCCTATTCACCTTCCTCATGTCTATTATCCTCGTTTTTTTCCTTTATTCACAAATCTCTTTATTAGTGTTTTGATCGTGGCCTTCTCTGTCCCTTTATCAGACCTATTCTTTTTTGTTCTCCCCTATTCATCTCATGTCTTTTATCTTCCCTTTAACTATCCACTGATTTCAGAGTTTTCTGTGGCATGTTTAATTTATTTTTCATATGTTCCCTTACCGTGTGCATTCTGTTCTTTGTTCTTACGTTTCGTGTTTCTTTTTTTTTTTTTTTCGTGTCAATCCCTCGTTCATCTCATTCCCTCCTGCGCTCTCCTGCCATCCTCTCCACCGCGAAAGCTTCCTAATAATCCCTTCTTTTCTCTTCTCCATAATTTTCATCTCACTTCTCTCCATTTCCTCTTCCATCTTTCCTCCTCGTACCCCACAATTCACGCCTCTCACAAGCTTCTCCTCTTTCCTTCCTCCTTCCTCTCCCTCCTCTCACGCCCACTCCACATCTCTCTACCCCCTCTTCAGTCCTCTCCATTGTAAAGTAAGTGTTGCCCTCCCTTATAAAGGCAACAGACGCCCTTTTCTCTCCCCTCTCCCTTCCCCTTATTTTTTCCTTCCCTTCCATTCATCCTTTCATCCATCCTTCCTCATCCGTCGCGTTGTTCAGTGGAAGAAGAGAATTTTGGTGATGATTATTGAGTGAAAAAGTGATTTAGTGACCGGTAGTAAGACTGAGGGAGTTGCTGCGCGTTTCACTGGACATTGAGATACCTGGTAATGCAATTGTCTCTCTGTCTCTTTGTCTTTTTCTGTGTCTGTTCTCGCGGCAGTCACTCCTTCCTCTTGTCAATCTGTGTTAAGTCGCTCGTACGTGTTCTCGCCGCTTCATTTCTTCCTTTCTCTGTCGCTTTGTCTCTGAATCTCTCTCTCTCTCTCTCTCTCTCTCTCTCTCTCTCTCTCTCTCTCTCTCTCTCTCTCTCTCTCTCTCTCTCTCTCTCTCTCTCTCTCTCTCTCTCTCTCTCTCTCTCTCTCTCTCTCTCTCTCTCTCTCTCTCTCTCTCTCTCTCTCTCTCTCTCTCTCTCTCTCCTTTCCTCCTTACCTTCCCTTCCTTTCCTCCTCTTCCCTTCCTTCCACTCTTTTTACTTCCTAATCCCCATTGTTCCCTTCCCCACAAAATCCTGCTTTCCTCCATTCCCTTCCCACTTACCCTTATCTTCCCTTCCACCTTCTCCCCTTCCCACTCTCCCACAGCAACAACTCTCCCTTCTCTACAAACTCCACATTTCCTGGACTCACTGACCCTGCCGTGCATTCATCCAATAAAAATAAAAAAAGGCTACATATTCCATAACCCACATGGACGGAAAGAATGAAAGGAAATTCCCCTAAAAACACACATATGTATCACACACCAATCATTCCAGTCACTTTACCAGTTCATTGGCGTTCCAGGCGAGTCCAGTCACTCCATTAAGCGTTCATGTGTGTGTGTGTGTGTGTGTGTGTGTGTGTGTGTGTGTGTGTGTGTGTGTGTGTGTGTGTGTGTGTGTGTGTGTGTGAGATAGAGAGACGTAGAGAGACAGAGAGAAAGAGAGGGAGACTGGGAGTAAGAGTGACAGAAGGCTGCGTGTGTACATGCTGGAGAGAGAGAGAGAGAGAGAGAGAGAGAGAGAGAGAGAGAGAGAGAGAGAGAGAGAGAGAGAGAGAGAGAGAGAGAGAGAGAGAGAGAGAGAGTAAAAGTGACAGTTAGGGTGTGTATGTGTATGAGGGAGATAGAGAGATAGAGAAAGTAAGGGAGACAGGGAATAATAGTAGTGTTTTGAGTGGGAGAGGTGAGGGAGAGGGAAGGATAGGGAGTAAAGGGTAGACAAAGTGGGAGACAGAAAGAGAGACAGGGGTAAGAGTGGCAGTGCTGGTGTTTTGGTAGGGAGAGGAGAGGAAGGGAGAGGGAGAGGGGTGATGGTGATGGTGGTGGTGGTGGTGGTAGTGGTCTGGTAGATAAAATTGGTGGTAATCGACTCTGAAGGTTTGGAGGGAGGCTCATCCAGAACTCTTCAGCGTGTAATGAGCAGGGAGAGAGACAGGGAGAGGGAGGGAGAGGGCTGAGGAGGAGGGTTGAGAGTGGAGGAGGGTCGGTTGAGAGATGAGTAGGTGGGAGGGAGCAAGAGGGGAGAGAGGGAGGGAATAAAAGAGCGGGGGAGTATGATAAGATGAAGTATATTGAAGAGGATAATGGAGAGAGAGAGAGAGAGAGAGAGAGAGAGAGAGAGAGAGAGAGAGAGAGAGAGAGAGAGAGAGAGAGAGAGAGAGAGAGAGAGAGAACTTCAGCACACAGACAGACAGACAAACAGACAGAATGACGCATGAAGATAATTAGTATAAAGGGGAGAGAGAGAGAGAGAATGAGATGAAAAGCAGTAAAAAGAACAATGGAGAACAATGGAGTGAGGGGAAAGAGAGAGAGAGAGAGAGAGAGAGAGAGAGAGAGAGAGAGAGAGAGAGAGAGAGAGAGAGAGAGAGAGAGAGAGAGACGAAACAAGAGGGGTTGTGGGAATAGAGATGAAGGAAAGGAGGAGGAAAGGAAAAGGGGGAGTAGGAAAGAAATTAAGGGGGAGAGAGGGAAGGAGGGAAGGAGAGAGGGGGAGGAGGGAACAAGGAGACAATGCCTGCCTGGTCATAAGGACGTAATCACCAACCATCCTCGTGTCTATTCTCCCTCTTCTTTTCCTTCATCATTCTTTGCTTACACTCCTTCATTCCTTCCTGCCCTTCCATTCCTTCCTTATAGCTCACACCTCTTGCAAAATATTAGGAATAAGTAAGATAATGGGAAATTGAAGGAGGATGAAGAGGAGGTGGAGAAGGAGAAGGACGAGGAGGAGAAGGAAAGATATGAGGAAGATGGTGATTAGAAAAGGGAAGGAGAAGAGAAAGAGGAGGAGCAGGTGGAAAAGGAAAGTAGGTGGAAGAGTGAAGTGGAAAGTGGATGAAGAGGAAGAGGAACTGGACGAGGACTTGGAATGAGTGGAAAAATAGAATAGTGGATGGAAGGGAAAGATATCAGAAAGACAAGTAAAGCATAATGAGATGAAGAGGGAAGGAAGGAAGGAAGGAAGGAAGGAAGGCAGGCAGGAGGGGACAAGGAAAGGGTGGAAATAGAAAAATTTTAAGGAAGGAAGGAAGGAAGGAAGGAGAAAGTTAAGTGGAAGCGAAACAGAAGAGAAAGTTGAGAAATAACAGAGAGAGAGAGAGAGAGAGAGAGAGAGAGAGAGAGAGAGAGAGAGAGAGAGAGAGAGAGAGAGAGAGAGAGAGAGAGAGAGAGAGAGAGAGAGAAAGCTTTATTGGAATTAGTGAAATATCGCCACTCAGCAAATCACTCTCTTGCATCATTAAGGAAAAAAAAGGCAAAACAGGAAAGCACGGAAAAAAAGAGAGACGCGTTTGAAAATAGAGATTGGCAGAAAGAGAGAGAGAGAGAGAGAGAGAGAGAGAGAGAGAGAGAGAGAGAGAGAGAGAGAGAGAGAGAGAGAGAGAGAGAGACATACAACTACCTATATACTGACTGAGAAATGGCTGCAGGGCTCTCTCTCTCTCTCTTTCTCTCTCTCTCTCTCTCTCTCTCTCTCTCTCTCTCTCTCTCTCTCTCTCTCTCTCTCTCTCTCTCTCACCTCTCATAGTACGAAGAACGCGGCTAAGCTTGACAGAACTAGCATCATTTCTTCTCCCTTGGGAACACACGCACACAAAAACGGAATCCCAGAGTTAGCCACAACAAGCCTGCAAGAAGAGATATCAAAACACTCCCTGCACCGTGTCTTGGGAACGCTCAGTGTGCTGTAGCGGGGTAGCGGTGCGCCCGAGTGAAGAAAAAGAGAGTTGTGTGATGAGTATTCAGAAAAACCACTCGTGGGTGTGTGAGTGTGCGAGTGAGGGAGGGAGAAAGGTGCTTGACCAGACCGCAGCCATCAGTCATGCCAGTAGAGGAGAGAGAAGAGGGAGGGTGAGAAGGGTAAGGAGGGTGAAGGACGCACGTGGAAAGGGAGACATGGAGGTAAGGGGGAAGGAAACGGAGGGCAATGAAAGGAGAATGAGGTAAGCAGCGTGAGTGAGAGAAAGGGAAGGAGGGAGCGAGGGGAAGTAGATTCAAAGTGAGCAGGAGTGAAGGAAATTCTGAATTAGAAAAATGAATTATTATTATTTTTATTTTATTTTATTTATTTATTTATTTTTTTGTATTTGGCGAAAAAAAAAGTAGGAAAGTGAATTATGCGAAATATGATGACGAAATAGAAAAAAAAAACTTCCAATATAGAAACGCAATCAGTAAAACAGATACCGGAACTCACTTAGAGAGAGAGAGAGAGAGAGAGAGAGAGAGAGAGAGAGAGAGAGAGAGAGAGAGAGAGAGAGAGAGAGAGAAACGAAAAATGCGAAATAAAGCAGAAACTAAAATGCAGTGATGATGTACGAGGGAGAGAGAAAAGGAGTGGAATATGAAGATTAACGGGGATACAGAGTGCGGGGAGACAAGGAAAGGAAAGCATATATTTAGGTCACGAGAGATGTGCGCGAGGGGAACGGAGAAATTAGGGAAGATGTAAGAATAAATAATAACAGGGGCATTAAGATGGATAAAATGGTAGGGTTAATAAGGGAAGAACAAAGGCAACGTATACAAGAGAGAGAGAGAGAGAGAGAGAGAGAGAGAGAGAGAGAGAGAGAGAGAGAGAGAGAGAGAGAGAGAGAGAGGTATGTCATAATCAATACATACACACACACACACACACACACATGGAAACTTGACCCAAACCGAAACCCAACAGCAACAACAACAACAACACACACATATATACACACACACACACACACACACCAACAAATAAAAAAAAAGAAATAAAAAAAACAAATATGAAGAATAAATGAATAAATTGGTGCAGATGAGGTCGCAGATATGGATAAAAGGGACGTAAAATGGAGTAAAATATAAATAGACGGAAGATGAAAGGCCGCCATGGGGATGGAGACAGTTAGATGGAGGGAGCGCGGCCGTATCTTGTGCAGCAATTATCTCCGGCTCACACACTGGATGGATCCTTGTTGACCTGGGGGTAATTACGGGTTGAGTTATCGAGTTATAGCGTTCCTAAGCTCCCTCTCCCTCTCTCTGCCTCTGCTTCTGCCTCGCATTGCCTCTACGTCTGTCTGTATGTTCGTCTCCGTCTTCCCTCTCCTACTGTGTCTGTTGGATTTTAGTTCCTGTTGTTTTCTTTTTGTATCTTCTGCGTCTTTTCTATTTTGTGGCTTTCTCTGTCTGGTTTTTATGTGTTTGTCATTTTGTCTGTTGTTTATTTGTCTCTGTTTTGTTCGGTCAGTCTTTCTCTATATCTGCCTCTCTGCCTCTCTCTCTCTCTCTCTCTCTCTCTCTCTCTCTCTCTCTCTCTCTCTCTCTCTCTCTCTCTCTCTCTCTCTCTCTCTCTCTCTCTCTCTCTCTCTCTTATTGCATACATTATCTCCATAAGTTTTCTCTTTCCCAGAAGTTTTCCTTCAACTGCAAATCTGCACTTTGTTTGCTCTTAATGTCTTCCTTTGTTTAAATTTTTTTTGTTATTTTCTGCTCGTAGTTGTTATTTTGATCGATTTTCTTTATATTTTTGGCAGTTTGATTTTGCTGTTGAAATGTGTCTCAGGTTACGTTTTTTTTTAGGTAATGGTCTCTTTTTCTCCTCCTTCTCCTCTTTACTCCCCCGCTTTTTTTTTCTTTTTCCATACTCCTTTTCTTCGTCTTTTTACTCCCCACCTTCGTTGTTCCTTTCCTTTACCTCCTCCTGTTGCTTATTTTTCCTTCTTGTCTTTCATATCCTTTGCTTTCCTTTCCTTACCTTTTACTTTCATTGTTGTTGCACATGCAGTATTTTCTTTTCTTTTTTTTTTTTTTGGTCATATTCTAACTATCAAGGCTTTTAATTCTTCTTTTGTTAAGCTTTCCCTTCATGCATGTATATATGTCTGTCTTCCTTTGAACTTCTGGCTCTTTGTTCTTCCTCTTTTGCTCTATATACACATTTCGTGTTTCATTCTATTCTTATTATTCCGTTTCATCTGTTTTTGTTTTGCCGTTGTGTATAGTTCTCAGTTCTCTCTCTTTTTTTTTTTTTTAATTGGTATGTATGTTTGTTTTATTCTTAGTATGTTTGATTTTACTGTCTCCACATTATTCGGTTCATTGGCTTCCTTTTGTGGAATGTTCGTTGTTTTGTATCTAT
>NC_087182.1:8058754-8068754 GCF_035594125.1 Scylla paramamosain
AATAATAATGAACATTAAATTAAGCGAATAATTTAATCTTTTTCCCAAACACCGTAAATTTTATATCCGCGTCAAAGTTATTGTTTTACGTCCAATCGTGCAGTAAAAAGAGAGAAAAAAAAATTGTGGCGCTTAAATTCTATGTTGATTCGATGAGATAAATGAATATAAACGAACCAATGAGAAAGGTGACACTTCGTACTCAGATCGCATGCTTTTTTTTTTTTTTTTTTTCTCGCGTCCAGGTGTGTGTGTGTGTGTGTGTGTTTGTCGAGAATGCCGAGAAGGAATCAGTTGGGAGTCGTATCCGTAAACTGTTTGTGTCCTCATCATGACCCTTATTTTGAAACATTTTGGCATCTTGTGTGTTTAAAAGGCTGTTATGGAAGTTGCTGAAAAGTTTTAAAGTCATTTTGTGATTTAGAGGATTTTGGATCTTATGGAAGTTATTGTTGGTTTTCAAGGATGTTTTCATGAGTCTAGTCGTAGTTCAACAAGGATCCTGCATCATGTGAAAATTATTGGATGTTTTCATGATTTTAGTGGTGAATTAACAAGGATTCCGCATCACAGATAGGAAAAGCATTAATAAAAACACCACTAACTAGTTTTTATGACCTTTCAAAATAGTCTTGATGAAAAAACAAAGTATTTATGAGGACATGCTCAGAACTACTTTCAAATGTCACTAAAGTTAATAGTCTAACGATGTAGCTTCCTTGCTGAACTATCAGTAGGATCACAAAACACCCTAGAAACTCCTACTAGGTAATATGCAGAATATCCTGTTGAGAGTATCCCGGATAAGACTCTGAAACGTTTGAGAATTTGAGCATTAGTCTAACAAGTGGATGAGATTGCCACATCTGGATGGTTTCTCCCCAGCATCCCTCCCTTTAACCTTTCCCCTTCTGGCTCCTCATCTTCATCTCGACCTTCCCTCCTAGCGTCTGATCCTTATCTCTCTCAATCCTCCTCCCTCGTCTTTCATCGCTATCTTTCCCTCCTTCTTACATCATCCATATCCTTCTGTTCTTTTTTTTTCTTATATCTCATTCCCTCTTTTTCATTGCTATTCTTTCAGCTTTCTTCCTCTTATATCCTCATCCCTATTCTGTCATTCTCCTATTCTCCTTTTCTAATTTTTTTCATTCCAATCCTTTCCATCCTCCATCTTTCCTTATCCTTCAAACTTTCACTTTATGTTTTTTCCCTTCCAACCTAACACTCTCCCCTATTCACTTGGCTTCTCATACTGATCCCTCTTAACTCTCTTTCTCCTGGTTCCTTATCCTCATTCCTGACCTTCCCTCATTTTTTGTCCCTATCCTTCATCCCCCTATCCCTCATCTCCATCCATCCTTCTATCCTTTGTCACATCCTTCATTCTTATCCCCTTATAACGTTCCTTCTTCCGTTCTCCGTCTCTATACTTCCCAATTTTCCTCCCCTATCCCTCTTCCCCATCCGTTCTTCTGTTCTTTACTACGTCCATCATCGTTATCCCTTCCTTGCCTCTTCTCTCCTTTACATCCATATCTCCTAACCTTTATTCTTAGTCCCTCTCCTTCCCCCTATCTCTCTTCCCCATCCGTCCTTCTATCTTTTGCTACGTCCTTCATCCTTATCCTTCTCCCACTGTCCCTCTAACTCTCTCCTTCACTCCCAGGGGCACTGCAGGGACCGACAACAAGCCTCAAGGTAACAATGTTCTTCTCGTCCTCTCATCGACAACGCGCTATTTCCCTTACATCGTCACTCACTCCGATTTCTCAAGAGGCCGCGTAATCTGGTGTTTGCTCTCATCCTATTTCACCTTTGTCGTGTGTTTTTCATGTCTTTATTTTCTCCTTCGGATTCGTGTTTGTGATTCCTTTGTGTGTGTGTCTGTGTGTGTGTGTGTGTTTCTGCTCTTTCTATTGTCTTCTTTTGTCGTTTTTTTGTCTTTTTTGTGTTCTGTTTTTCTTAACTTTTTTTTTTGTTATTCGTGATTCGGTTTTTTCTTCTTCGTGTTGTCTTGTTTCATATTTGCCGTCATGCCTTTTTGTCGCCCGTTATTCATTTTTACCTTTATTATTTTTTTTTTATATTTTGTTGGTTTTCCTTTTCTTTTCTTTTCTTTTTTTTTTTTTTTTTTTTTTTACTCCACGTTCCCTCATTCCTCTTAATATATTTTTCATTTCAGGAATCCTTGACATTTCTCTCCACCCTTCCCGTTTTCCCTTCCTTCGTCCTCTCCCTCATCTATATCTCCTCATCTTTCATCTTCTTGCTTTTTCTCCTGCCGTGCTTTACTCGATACTGATTTACTGTTTTTTGCTTATTGGCATATAAAGTGGTGGTCGTGTCGCGTGTAAGTGGGTAGGTGTGTGTGTGTGTGTGTGTGTGTGTGTGTGTGTGTGTGTGTGTGTGTGTGTGCGTAGGTGTGGGTACTCACTTGACGTCATCTGAACTGAACTAATCCGGGATCGTATTCTGGGAACGTTCACCAGAAGCGGAATGTGATTGGCACTCAATAATCACATTACTTCGGCCGTCGGATCGGTTCGGTAATGAAAAAAAAAAAAATAATAATAATACTAAAAAAAAAAAAAAAAGCAAAACTCAGGGGAGAGACAACCTCGGGACAGTCCGGACGCGGCATCGATTCTGTCATTCCGGTTGTCATTTTTAATTTCATTTGGGAAGAGCAAACGCATTATCGTTCGTCGGCGTCTAATGATGAACGATTTGTGTGATTAGAGTGTCGAAACGTGCGATGGGCTTATTGACAAACACACACACACACACACACACACACACACACACACACACACACACACACACACACACACACACACACACACACACACACACACACACATACACACACACACACACGCTACACTCGGACAAAAAATAAATCCTGAAAACTGAAACGTAAAAAAAAAAATGAATGAAAATATCTAATAATAATGACTCATACGTATATTGGTGAAGCGAAAAGTTACTTGTATTTTGTACTTGACGTTACACTCTGCCATTTCAGACCTGGGTGGATGATAAAAGAATAATAGCCATCTACATAATATTAAGAGCCTCTTTGAGTCACGTTGCTGTGATAAAAGTAACATCTGGTTTTATCGTGAATTTTTCATTGCTCTTTCTTCTCATTAATATTATCCTGCACACTCACACTAGTCTGCTATTCCATTTCATAAGAGGAATAGGTAAGGCAGTGTTCCATTTGTTTCCACTTCACTTGCATTTCTCGTTGATATCTCTTATTTTAGATTTGTGTAGCTTATGACGAACTGCTGTACATTTCATAAGAGGACTGTGGCCTTGTATGACGAAGCTTCACTTGTTCCCACTTCATCTGTTGTATCCCACATCTCTTACTTTAGATTAGTGTATCTTATCACACTCCTGTAGGATCACCAGACAAGCTGCTGTCCATTTTATATGAGGACTGTGGCTTTGCAGGACGATACTTCACGTTTTCATCATTTGTTTTTATTATCTCTTATTTTAGATTAAATAATGTTGGTTATCACAGACATCTTTGTATGGTCATATAAAATGTTGTCCATTGTATAAGAGGACTGTGGCTTTGCAGAACGATGCCTTTATTATTTTACATTTCTTGCTTTAGATTAGGTAGTGCAACGTATCAAACAAAGCCTTTCCAGGGACAATAAATATGTTACTGTATGTTCTTCCTCTGTGTTCCTCTTTTATGTATGTATTAATTGTATACGTCTCTTTCTCAGGTACGTTCTGGTGTTCCTGTTTTCGTGTTCCTCCCTCGGCTTTGTTGTCTGAACAGGAAGGGCACCAGAGTGGAGTCGGTGAGTACTTTGTCCCACACCTCAGTACTTGGGTAGGCTTCTTGGCGGTAAGCTGAAAAGGGATGGCGGCGGTCGCTGATTACTTTCCGTGTGGGTTTCCTATCGTGTGATATAGTGAAGCTGTAGCAGTGGCGGCGGTAGTATATTGGTGGCAGCGGGAGTAAATAATGGTAGGAGAAGTGTTAGTGGTAGTGGTGTACCGTAAGCATTATTACTCCAGAGTGTATATTTCTTACTGTCTTGTGAAAAATTACAGCCGCAGAATTCGCAGTGGTGTTAGTAACGGTAGCAGTTCGGAAAGGAAAATCTACGAGCAGTATACCTTTTGGTCTCTAACAGGCTGTTTGTGGTAAGCTACATTGTCTAATCTAAAGGAAGATATGTATGACACCAATGTTTCTGTTGTTAAATGCTTCGTTCTCTAGTTAGGACTATTGTCAAAGGCTACGGAGATGGTTAGTCAGGTTATCACGGGTGTATTTTCCTAATGATAATCCTAAATCCTTATTAAACTATCCCTAGAGTTATGGAAATATACTTAAAAACGACAATAACTTCCAATACAACCTGTTGACTTTTTAATTCTTTGGTATTTTTTTAACATTTAGAGCACAGTAAAGAAATAGCTTCCATGGACACGCAGACAGATAGAAAGGACAGAAAGTTAATTATTATTTTTTTTTTCATGTTATAGAACTATGAGTATTTAAAAGACTGCAGTAGTAAATAGATGTCTAAAATGTTACTGGTCACTATGGAGAAAAAAAGTCTGGTAATGAAAGGTGTTAAAAATAGTCGAGGTAAGGCGAGGAAACATTTGGGAATACGGTCCTTAAGGCGAAGATGAAGGCGAAGGGCAGCAGCAATAGCACTGGCGGTGTAGTGTAGCATGAGTTTATCACCGTACATTTTCCAGAGTAATGACAAAGGGATTGGGAAGCGGTACGGTTGGAGCCAAACTTAAGATCTCGGTGCACTGAACACAACGGAAGTCGTGTCTTTGTGTCTTGGTCACAAGGGTCGACTCAGCGCGAGGGAAGGAAAGGGAGAAGTTTGTTCCTCGCCTCACTTGCTTTTTAGGGAGAGTTCAAGGTCATTTAAAGTACAAAAGAGTCCACTACGACCTTTTACCGTGCAACAGCAGCTAGTCATGACCTCCACCACCTCCCCCTTCACGCTCTTAATCACGACCCCTACGCGCATTATATCCGGGTCGTATATCAGGGAAGAAGAGGGTCGTCTGATGAGGGGAAGAACACTATAACCTATTATCAGTTCTAAGCAAGGCGAGGAAGGAACACAACGGGCGCTGCAGCAACGGAAGGGACATGACGTAACAAAAGGAGAGTGTTGCTTACAGAGATGATGCAATGAAGAAACACATGGAAGGAGCACAATAACTTAGTGAATTAACGAAAATATTGCTTGGTGAAATAACAGTAGCAAAAGGAATACTGTCCAGCACTAACAATACTTATAACGCAACACGAGAACATGAAACAATCAACACACAAATTAGATTATTATATCACGGAAACACAAGAAACACACAGAACGAAGGAACCCAACACAGCGGGCCAACAGCAAAGAATCACCATCGGACCGATAATAGAAAGCAACACAACCTCAGAAAGCGAGACACTGAAGCGAGACCATACCGGCATGTACAACTCATAATAACACAACAAAGTAACACACAACAAAACGTCACAGAGAAGAAACGGAAAATAAAGCCATAATAGTCAGCGCCAAAACGGCAACACAATGCAATACAAGGTCGGCGGCACATACCAGTCTGCAACACAGCAATAAATTGACTCAAGGAACGTACTGCAATGTAAGACTTGGCAGAACCTCGCCGCGCGGCACTACACGCGAACATCCTAAAAAAAAAAAAAAAAAAAAGAAAGAAGGAAAGAAAATAACACGAAAATCTAACACAAAGAAGAGAGAGAAAAAGAGAGAGAGAGAGAGAAAAAAAACAAGAAAAGTTGAAAAGACCAGCTTGACGCAACACAACACAGAACAACACAACTGTCAAAGCACCATCACCACCACCACCACCACCACCACCACAACAACAACAACGCAAATGATACTGAACTGAGAGACGAAAAAATTCTCCACTCACACACCTACGCCCCAAAAATTTAGGAAACTTGGACAAGATGAGCTTAGAATTTAGACTCATCATACAATGACAAAAAGAGTCTAACAACCCCAGATCGTATCAAAGCTCACTAAGTCGTACCCAGACGGAGTTTTAGAGTCAAAGGAGCCTTCGAAAAGGGGCAATTCTCTTGTACCTTTGTGTTATCTGACTCGCTATCGTGTTATCTCTGTTTTGTTGGGTTTCTTACAACAGAACCCGACACCATTTGTTACCCAGGATAAAGAGGCGAGCAGAGGGGGAATAAATTATGACTTAGGAGTGAGAAAATAAAAGAGGGAAAGGGGAGAGAGAGAGAGAGAGAGAGAGAGAGAGAGAGAGAGAGAGAGAGAGAGAGAGAGAGAGAGAGAGAGAGAGAGAGAGAGAGAGAGAGAGAGAGAGAGGGAAAGTGTTGTAATTCATAAGGAATTAAAGTTCAGGAGTAAAATAGTGTTTGATACATAAACAGGTGCATGTATTAGTACAAGAACATTCATAGAGAGGGTAAATTAAAGCGAGATTACGACAAAAGTCAGGAAACGCGGGAAAATACACATGGATTCAGAGAGAGAGAGAGAGAGAGAGAGAGAGAGAGAGAGAGAGAGAGAGAGAGAGAGAGATAGTACAAACCCGTACAAACAAAAGAGAGAAAACAGGATGAAATGAAGTGAGATTTAGTAAAGGAGGAAAAGGAAGAAGAGGAGAAACAAGAGGAGGAGGAGGAGGAAGAGGAGGAGGAGGAGGAGGAGGAGGAGGAGGAGGAGAGGTGGAAGATTAACGGAAGGAAGGATGGGCAGAGACAAAGGACAGTCGAGATAATGAGGGGAAATTACGGAGAGGGGAGAAAGGAAAGAGAGAGAGAGAGAGAGAGAGAGAGAGAGAGAGAGAGAGAGAGAGAGAGAGAGAGAGAGAGAGAGAGAGAGAGAGAGAGAGAGAGAGAGAGAGAGAGAGAGAGAGAATTTTAATAAACCTAGCAGAGCATTTGTCTATTTGTGTATCTATTTTTTGTTATTCAGTATTTAAATGTCCTTACCAAGTCAGCTAAAAAAATTGAACATGTAAGTTAAGAAGTCAACGCAAAACAAGACACATCGAGCTGCTGCAGGTCTCAACGTACATAAAATTTATATAGGATGTCGCATATGTATTTTTTTCCATTATCGTACTCTGAATATTTCATACCTCGCCTTTCCATCTTTTCTTTCTGAACCACACTTGAACATGAAATGAACTGTTCTTTGCTGCTGCTATTATTATTATTATTATTATTATTATTATTATTATTATTATTATTATTATTATTATTACGTGATATTTTATTAGTTATCGTTATTGCTTTATATATGTCTTATTACTGCAATATTGTCTTCTTTAGAGAGAGAGAGAGAGAGAGAGAGAGAGAGAGAGAGAGAGAGAGAGAGAGAGAGAGAGAGAGAGAGTCAGAGGGATAGAGACTAGTACCAAATTCAGTTAATATCCGGATACCGCGAAATACAATATCCGTTTATCCGATATAACAGCTGCTGATTGACACTTGGTGAAGGAAGGGTGATAGAAGGAAGGAGCGTGTGAAGGAGGGAGCTTAGGATGGAGGGACGAGAGGTAGGAAAGCAGACAGGAAGGGAATAAAAAACACAGAGCAAGGGGCGGAAGGAGCGGTGGAAAAAAGTTACAAAATATGCATCTCGTATTTTGAAGTAAAAGTAGGAAAAAGGAAGGAGAGGAGGAGGAAAAAAATTGTGCATGTTGGATTCAGATAGTAATGTTATTTTTGTTATTTTTATGACGAAGGAGTGGATAACAATAATAACTATAACTGTTACTACTACTACTACTACTACTACTACTACTACTACTACTACTACTACTACTACTACTACTACTACTACTACTACTACTACCACCATGACCTCAAACAACAATGTTATTTTTGTACTTTTATGACCAGGGAGAGGATAGCAAAAACAACTCTTACTCTTACTACTACTCCTACCACTACCACCACCACCACTTAAAATCATAGCAGTAAGCAACATGGTACTTAATTTCATTATACATGCATAATAACATTACTTGTTTTCATTGTCAACATTACAGTTACAGGTAATGATAGTACACCTGATGGTACTGACGGTGGCGGTAGGTGCGGGGAGAGGACTAGAGGCGGTGGTGGTGGTGGTGGTGGGGGTGGTGATGGTGGTGATTGCAGTGGTGGTGACAAGAAGGGGAGGGAGGCATTGTGTGAACTAGTGCTGCAGGGGAGGTAGGAGGGACGGAAGGAGGGGAGAAAGAGGGGAGAGAAACAAAGGAAGTGCCACTCTCAGAAGGCACTATGCGGGAGAGAGAGAGAGAGAGAGAGAGAGAGAGAGAGAGAGAGAGAGAGAGAGAGAGAGAGAGAGAGAGAGAGAGAGAGAGAGAGAGAGAGAGAGAGAGTTGAGGGGGGGAAGACTAACATCACTCCTCCATGCTATCTCCCGGAGGAAACTGAGGTGTGAGGGATGGAGGGAAGGAGGAAAACTGCTCAGGAGGGGAAAGAATCCGTACAGAGAGAGAGAGAGAGAGAGAGAGAGAGAGAGAGAGAGAGAGAGAGAGAGAGAGAGAGAGAGAGAGAGAGGGCGTGTAAGGGTGAAAAAAAGGGAATGGAATTCATGCGACACACACACACATACACACACACACACACACACACACACACACACACACACACACACACACACACACACACACACACACACACACACACACACACACACACATATATACACACGCACACACACATACATACACGTACCCAGGAAAAACAAGTGACCATCACAGTCGAATTTTAGGTCAGCTTTAAGTGCTATATGTTTGAGCTACATCAGTAGTAGTAGTAAAAGCAGTGGTAGTAGTAGTAGTAGTAGTAGTATTGGTAGTATTATTAATGTATGGATCCATCTATGAATGAATGTATATATGTGTATAAGTTTATGTATGTATGTATGTATGCGTATAGATGTTTACGTGTCAGTCTTTGTTCCTTTTAATTATTCCGCATCCAAGGAACTATTTATTCCCCTCAGCACACTCCTGTCTGCTTAATTTCATTCCGCATCCATCTAAGGACAGGGAAGGAGGAGGAGGACGCGGAGAAAGGAAGTGCTGAAGGAAAAGAACGGTATAATTTCCTCTCTCTCTCTCTCTCTCTCTCTCTCTCTCTCTCTCTCTCTCTCTCTCTCTCTCTCTCTCTCTCTCAAAAAAAAAAAAAAAAAATGTTGTTGTTGTTTTTGTTGTTGTTACTACTACTACTACTACTACTACTACTACTACTACTACTACTACTACTACTACTACTACTACTACTACTAACGCCACTACTACTACTACTACTACTACTACTACTACTACTACTACTACTACTACTACTACTACTACTACTACTACTACTACTACTACTACTAACGCCACTACTACTACTACTACTACTGCTGCTGCTGCTGCTGCTGCTGCTGCTGCTGCTGCTGCTGCTGCTGCTGCTGCTGCTGCTACTACTACTACTACTACTACTACTACTACTACTACTACTACTACTACTACTGCTACTGCTACTGCTACTACTACTACTTAAAGTTTAATATAGCACATGATTCCTTCAGCAAATTTAGCCTCTTTATCAGCTGCAGATAATGTCGTTCATAAACTTATTAGTGACTTCGTGAAATTTATAACTCCACATAGCTCATATCAGCGTAACTTCACAGGAATCACGCCACGCCATTGGTCAGCACTCAAGTGACGTCATGTCAATCACGCCACGCCATTGGTCAGCATCTAAATGACGTCAAATTCACAAAGCTCTGCCATTGGTCTGCATTCGTACGAGGCAGGGGAAAAAAATCATGGCCGCTGCATATCGCCGCCGACAGAGTTATTTCAGGCGGAATATTTATTGTTCATACTTTTTTGCATATAATTCCTGGCGGTAAACATTAAAAAGTTTTGCTTGTTTTTCCGGGGTGAGCTGCGCGCCGATGGGGTGTAG
>NC_087182.1:8073754-8081254 GCF_035594125.1 Scylla paramamosain
CTTTCTTCCTTCCTTCCTTTCCTTACTTTCTTCCTTTATTTTAACCTCCATTTCTTTCCCTCTTTTCCTTTTCTCCTTCTCTTTCCCCTTCTCTTTCCCCCCTTTCCCTTGCTACTTCATTCCCATGCCATCCTCCCTACTTTTTTTTTATCTTCTTTCCATGTTTTTTCCTCCCTTCTCTCACTTGTTCCCTTCTCTCTTCTGTTTCACCTCTCTCTTTCCCATCCCTATTTCCAAACTTTCTCCTTTCCTCTTATCCTCTTTTCTCCTTTTATCCTCCTTTTATTCCATCTCCACCTTTCCGCCTTCCTCTCCTCCCTTTTTCTCCCTTCTCTCCCTATCTGTTTCTCTCCATTCCCTTTTCCTTCTTTCCCCTCCCCCTTTTGTCTCCCTTGCTCCATTTTCTCCCTCCCTCTCATCTCCTTTCACTGTTTTATTCTCCTTTTTTCTTTCCTCTCCTGTCAATTGTTTCCCTCTTCTCCTCTCCCTCTCCCTGTGTTTCCCCTCTCTTATTCCTTCCCTTCCTTCATGCACTGCCGAATACTAAGCTGAAATTACCATGTTTTTCCGTGTGTATTTAATTGTCCTATTTTTTTTTCCTATTCTGCTTGTCATGCAATTCTCTTTCTCTCTCTCTCTCTCTCTCTCTCTCTCTCTCTCTCTCTCTCTCTCTCTCTCTCTCTCTCTCTCTCTCTCTCTCTCTCTCTCTCTCTCTCTCTGTCTCTCTCTGTCTCGCTGTCGTTCGTACAGTGCAGAAAATTCGATCAGTTCGCTATTTTCTCTTATACGCGAGGTAAGGCAGCAAGCATACATACAGAAACGGTTGCATACATATATACATGCATGAGACATACGTTTCAACTCCCGATACTAGAGCAATTCTACAGCAAATTAAGTTAGAAAGGCGATTGGCGCGTCAGTTTTCAAGCGGTACGCGATGCGCTTCTCGCTGCAAAAAGAATCAGAACTGCCATGGAAGAGAAAAGGCCGTATTCTGAAACACTTCAGCCCGCACTTCGACTTCAAAAGGCTCTAGTTGAAGTGACGCGAGTTTTTTAAGTATGTTTTTACGGTTCTAGTGACATATAAACACGGTTTCTACATTATGAATAGGGGATCAGTCGTGAAAACCCTGATAACGATCTCTGTGGCTTTTAAAAGTAGTCGTGGTGAGATAGTAAAGCATTTTTTAATATCGGTAAAAGAAACACGGAAAGACGCGGAGAGCAATAGTGTGAGGTGCATGAAGGGTAGACACGAAGTAACGGGCCGGAGTAATAATGACAGAAACACGCCACATGACAATGATGATGATAATGGTGATGGAAACAGGCAGGATCCTCATTAATTAACATCGAGGTGAGTGATGAGTGCGTCAGGGTGGCCTTCAAAGGGCTAATTATCCTCTCGTATGATGATGACGCAGTCGTGGAACGCAGAAAGGGGAAAACAAGGAGGGAATTGAAAGGAAACCCGCTCATCTGTGTTTTTCGGAATCCAACGTCAATCTGATTAATTCTTGCGTGAAGTTTTTTCTTTTTTCGTTTGTGTTTCACATAGGTATTTTTGTTTTTTCTTATTAAATCCATCGGTTATTTGTTTTCTTTGTTTTGATGTTTTCTTTTCCTTTTTTTTTTTTTTAGTGACTGGATTGTTGCAGTTTGAATGGATTCTTAATATCAGTGTTGGGGCAATGATTGATGTTTATCGGACAATGATCATCAACATATTTCCACTGGGTGCAAAGTTCATTAATCGCTTCAACACAACTTTACACATAAAACTTTATTTCGCCTATGGGAACACAAACCAGTTTCCTTTAACACACATACGTCGCAGCTCAACTGAAGTTCACTTTTTTTTTTCATCTCGCGTATGCAAAATCGTAATGACAGTTCGTTTCAGGCACCAGGAATACGTACATTTTTCAACTCACTCTTTTTTTTTTCTTCCTGTGTGAGACTGTGCGCGTGTTTGCAGAAGGATGTTGGTTAGTCTAGCCTGGTCTTCCTTGGTAGTTCGTTAACCTTTTCTCTCTTGAGTATAGAGATCGTATTCGTAAGCGTTTCGTCGTCTCACCAGAGGTGTTTTCATGGTTCTGGTGGTAGTTTAATGAGTAATGGCTGATGAGATTGTATTCCTAACAGTTTCGTCGTCCTTTCTCTGAACATCCTACAGTGAAAATTATTTAGGGCTTCCAAAGGTGTTTTCATGATCCTAGTGACAGTTTAATGAGTATTCTGCATCAGCAATAAGAAAAACAGTCCCTCTGAGAGAACAAAATCGTTTAAGAGTACAGGATTAGAATTCTCGCGGCTGGTCTCACTCCCAGGCACAGACTGTAGTGGAATCTTTGCCGAGAATTTTTTCCCGCCACTCGAACACTTGAAATTGTGTGCCGGGAATTCAGGAAGAGAATAAATGCTCTGTAAATTCTCGGCAAATCAAAACATTCCTGGTGCAGTGACAGTGCGACCCGGAATTAACAGAGAGAGAGAGAGAGAGAGAGAGAGAGAGAGAGAGAGAGAGAGAGAGAGAGAGAGAGAGAGAGAGAGAGAGAGAGAGAGAGAGAGTCTACCCATGTCGGAGCTGAAAGAAAATCAATACAATTCGGTTTAATTAAATTTTCCAACGGGACGGCACTAATTTTCCCTGCCATGTGCATATATTTTTTTGTTATTTAAAGAAGTCAACCGGGCGAGGAGCGAGGTAAAAATGGAACGGGGTGAGTGAGTGAGTGAGTGAGGGAGGGAGAGAAGGAGGGAGGAAGAGAGGGGTGGATAGCGAGGACCAAGGGACGGATAGAGGGAGAGAGAGAGAGCGCCCCCCTTAAAAAAAAAAAAAAGAAAAAAAAATACAAATCACACATCCGAATCCGAACGTAAAGCAAAGGACCCAGGACATGTTTTAATCTGATTATTTTTCACTTCAAACACACACACACACACACACACACACACACACACACACACACACACACACACACACACACACACACACACACACACACACACACACACACACATATATATTCTCTCTCTCTCTCTCTCTCTCTCTCTCTCTCTCTCTCTCTCTCTCTCTCTCTCTCTCTCTCTCTCTCTCTCTCACCCCTCTTATTTTCGTGGATTGTTTCATTGGCGTGTGGCTCGTGACGTCAAAGCGATGCCCGGCGCGGCGTGGGTGGTTGGCAGCTCCGCGAGGGGGTGAGGGGGTGAGGGAGGGTGACAAAGAGTCATACATTGCTTTCATCTCGTGCCTTCATCAAGGACTGTCCTCCCGTGCTTGAATATTCATCACCCCTCGCCCCGCGCCGCCCCTAGTCCTAGCCATTCATCAAGGGTTTCGGACCGAGCGAGTGTTACCAACGGCAGCTCAGAGGAGGGGCCCTGCCATTGGTGGAGGGCAGGCCGGCCGTACCAGGGGGTTGGCAACACTGCGAAATGACGATAGAGGCATGGAGGGGAGATGTAGGGGAGAGAGAGAGAGAGAGAGAGAGAGAGAGAGAGAGAGAGAGAGAGAGAGAGAGAGAGAGAGAGAGAGAGAGAGTCCAGAGGGATGCAGGGGTGCGCAGAATGCATATATTTTTTTTTTTCCCGAAGGGGGTGAGGGATGCAGGGGCTAGAAATTTGGGTTATGTGAAGGTCAGAAGGGCGAGGCGGCGAGTGTGTTGCACTAGGTAGCAATTTTATAGGAATGGAGGGCAGGGGAAAGGGAAAGGGGAAGGGGAAGGGAAAGGAGGGCGAAGATGGGTGTTAGAGGTAAGGGGAGACCTGCCCAGAGAGAGAGAGAAAGAGAGAGAGAGAGAGAGAGAGAGAGAGAGAGAGAGAGAGAGAGAGAGAGAGAGAGAGAGAGAGAGAGAGAGAGAGAGAGAGAGAGAGTCGGGGAGGGGAAGGGAGAGGGGAAAGCAAGGGTGATGGGAGCCGAGGGAAGGGGAAGTTACGATGGAGTTGAAAGCACTGGAAACACTTTTTTATTCGAAGTACAGGAGGGGAGAGGAAAGGGAGAAGAGGGGAGGAGGAAAGGGAAGAGAGGCGGGGAAGGGGTAGATATGCGGGTGGAGGAGTGGAGTGTACCGAGGGTGTAGTGGATTCACTCGACCTTTGAATCACCTCAGTTGTGCTGTTTGTAGGTAAGAGAGAGAGAGAGAGAGAGAGAGAGAGAGAGAGAGAGAGAGAGAGAGAGAGAGAGAGAGAGAGAGAGAGAGAGAGAGAGAGAGAGAGAATATCAAGTTACAGTAAAAAACAAAAGTAAAAAAAAAATAAAAAAATAAAAATCCAAGAGTAAGCAAACGTGTGCGAGGAAAGAGTAAGGCAAAACCTTCTTGCTGAGGATTTTGGAAAGTTGATGAAGAGGACGGGAAGTGGCTGTCTTAGGGAGGAAGGAGAAGATGCCTTAGCTGAGGGAATCAAGGCATAGAGATGAATACACACGCTTTAGAAGGAAGACGAGCAGGAAGAGTTGCGGATAGAGATGAAAATAAGGTTGTACCGAGCTAAGGGAAGGGGAGCAGGAAGGAATATTGTGGGAAATTGTGGTTGGGATGTTGAATTAGGGAGTGAGGGCATAGACGCTAAGATACAGACGCTTTAAGAGGAAGAGGTGCATATAGAGGATGAAAATTAGGTTGTACTGGGCGAAGGTAATGGTAGTTGGGAGGAATATTATCTGAGCATGTGGTGGGGGAGGCTAAATTAGGGAGTAAGATCGAACCACTCTAGGAGGAAGAGGAGGAAGAGGTGCAGATAGAGGAGGAAAATAGGGTTATACCGACAGAAGAGAGGAGTGGGGAGGAATATTATCAGAGCTTGTAGTGGGGAGGCTAAATTAGGGAGTGTGGGCATAAGTAAGATAGGGCTACTTTAGGAGGGAGAGGAGGAAGAGGTGCAGATAGAGGAGGAAAATAAAGTTATACCAGCAGAAGAGAGGGGAAGTGGGGAGGAATATTATGAGAGGTTGTGGTGGGGAGTCTGCATGTCGGGCGTTAGGAAGGTGAGGGGAGAGAGAAGGGAACGAAGCGGAGCACGTAATAACGAGGGTAAGTCCACGGTCATCTGGCAACTAATTTCAGAACCTCCAGTGTACTGCAGGTTGGTCTGGCTGTGGTACGAATCATGGTCTTTTGGTCCCGTGTATGTGGTCTTTTCCAAGCTTATATACGTACATGACTGCGCATACATGTAGTTTCCTATGTGCGTTTGTTACTCTGACTTACTTGCTGTGTGTGTGTGTGTGTGTGTGTGTGTGTGTGTGTGTGTGTGTGTGTGTGTGTGTGTGTGTGTGTGTGTGTGTGTGTGTGTGTGTGTGTGTATGTGTTCGTGTGTATTTTTGTAATATACTGTTTACATCTATCAACTGAGCTATACCTACCAGCTGTTTATTGTTTGCAAGGCAGGGAAAATAAACCATGAATGTAAACACGTGCATAAACACACATGAACACACACACACACACACACACACACACACACACACACACACACACAACAGAACAAACACACACCCATAAAAGGAAGGAGGTGGGGCACGTGATAGGATCTCAGGTAAACAGCGCAGGTAACACACGATTCTGCAGTCTAAGGTGAAGGAAAGTTCATGTATTATTGGTAGCAGGCCAGACCTTCCCTCCCTTTCCTTCCTCTTCCCTCTATTCTCTCTCTCTCTCTCTCTCTCTCTCTCTCTCTCTCTCTCTCTCTCTCTCTCTCTCTCTCTCTCTCTCTCTCTCTCTCTCTCTCTCTCTCTCTCTCTCTCTCTCTCACCTTACATAGCCTCTAGGGAAAGAAGTAAAGGAAAGAAGGAAGGAATAAGGAATAAGAATGAAGGGAGGAGGAAGAGGAAGATATGAAATGTAGGGTAATGGAGTGGGAGAAGGAAGGAGGGAAGATTAAGGACAAGGAGGTAAGGGAGGAATAATGGGGTAGGAGAGCGTAGGGGGAGAAGAGTGATGGAGAGGTGGAGATGGAGGGGGAGACCTTTATGAGGAAGGAAGAGGACGGAGAGGGGAGAAGAGGAGGGGAGTGAAAATGGACGCTTCCAGGAGTATGACCCAAGAGGAAGGGAGGTGTTTTAGCGTGGCAAGAGGAGGAAGAGGACTGGAGAAGGCACAGTGAGGGGGAATAATGTGGGGAAGAGGCATGAGGGGCAGATGTGAGGATTATGAGGAGCTGGAGAGTGGCTTAGAGGCTAGAGAAGATTTCCATGCAGCAGTCGGAGAGATGCAAATGAAAGTAGAGAGAGGGAGGAGAGGGTAGCAGGAGGACGGGAGGACAGGAGGGAAGAGATCAGACAGGGAAGGATCGTAGGAATGACGGGGGGCTGTAGGAGTATTAACAAAGGATCACAGGATATGGGGAGCATCTGTAGGGCTGGAAGGAGGGCACGGAGGGAGAGAAGGTAAAAAAGGGAGGGCGTTTAAAAAAAGGAGAGGCAGGTATCCTTGTCACAGCGAATACAGGGCACAGGATGGTTGGAAGCTGAGAAGTGGAGGGAAAAGCTTGATTTTTTCTTTTTTATATAGAGAATGAGGATGGAGAGCAGGTAAAAAGGAAGGATGTTTAAAAAGGGAGACAGGTATCCTTATCATAGGGAGCACAGGACACAGGATGGCTGGAAGTTGAGAAGTGGAGAGAAAGTCTTATTTTTTTCATATAGAGAATGAGGATGGAGGCAGGGTTGGGTGTGAGTAAGGGGTGAGTAAGCTGGGGCCAACACACTCCAGCAGATTATGTTAGCTCACTTGACTTGCTCGGAATACTAACGTGTTTGCGTAAGAAATTACACCTTGTTTGAGAGGCAACCGAGCCATCATTATTGCAGGTGATGCTACCCTGGTCATTGTTACCTGCTCCTCCCTCCCTCCCCTTCCGTCTCTCTCTCTCTTCCTCGCTCCACTCTCCTCCTCTTCCTCCTCCTCCTCTCCTGCTATTATCTCTCTTTCTCTTTTACCTCTCTTTCTCGTTTCCTGCACCCTTCTCTCTCTCTCTCTCTCTCTCTCTCTCTCTCTCTCTCTCTCTCTCTCTCTCTCTCTCTCTCTCTCTCTCTCTCTCTCTCTCTCTCTCTCTCTCTCTCTCTCTCTCTCTCCTTACTTAGTCTTCCCTTGCACATTCCCCTTCTCTGTTAACTCTTTTCTTTCAGACAGATAAATATTTAATAGAAGATGGAAAGGTAGATAGACGGACAGGCAGGTAAAGAGACAGGTAGCGTAGGTAATTAGTCGTTGCACCATTTCATTACCTTTTCATAACCTTCCGTCCTTCTCTCCTTTTCCTCTCGGCGTTCATTCGTTTATTTTCCTTCGCCAGAGGTTTGTATTTACCTTCATTAAACCTCCTTCCTCTTGTCACTGCCTCTTCTACACTCCCTCCATTTCTCTCCTCTCCTTCCTCTCCCTCCCTCTCCCTCTTTCTCCCTGGAAGACAGCGGAGTGTTTAATCAGGTAATGTAACGCGGTATCCTCCTGTTAATTTTAGGAAGTTCTTTCATTCATTACACCGAGTAACTTAA
>NC_087182.1:8101254-8103754 GCF_035594125.1 Scylla paramamosain
TGAAGGAAAAAGTATGATGCAACTGAGAATAAATATAAAATCTAAAGAAAATAATGTATAGAGCGTTGAGGATATATGCAAATAGAAAAGGAAGAGAGAGAGAGAGAGAGCGAAAGAGAGAGACGAAGAAAAATATGTAATTGGCAATCAGGTGAAATAAAAGAAGAATCTGAACAAAGAGAAAACGCATGCAGTAATAGAAAGCTTGGCAGGAAGAAAAAAAGTAAAAATACAGAAAAAAAGGAATGAAGGCGAGGCTGGAAATATATAATAAAACACGAAGCGACATTCCAGTAAAGCAATTTTAGAGGAATATGAAAGAGGAAAAAACCACGTATTTAAAGAGAAAACGAAAAAAAAAAAAGAACAGGGGAGAGTATGTGGGAAACTAATAAACCCTACAGTCATAAACTAAAGCGCATCTCACATCTCACATCTTTAGTATCTTTAGTTCATCGTACGAATCCATTCCATTATCGTACACGTGGAAAATGTGGAGATGAAGAAGAAATTACACAGCATTTTATCATATCAGCGTTTATTTTCACTGCCCTGAATGCTTGTGACGTTGATGGTACGGCTGATGTGTTTGTTTTTAATGCAGCTGTGTTTTACTTGTAATACGTGTGTTTGTGAAGATTTAGACGGAAAAATAGGACATAATGTTTAATGTATATATAAATGTGCCTCGTTATTTCGTTTTAAATACTCAGATTAGCGAGCTTAATGAGAGAGAGAGAGAGAGAGAGAGAGAGAGAGAGAGAGAGAGAGAGAGAGAGAGAGAGAGAGAGAGAGAGAGAGAGAGAGAATCATCAAATAACGTCTATTAACGAGGCAGACAGAGGTAATTGGCTTTAAACTGGAGCGTCACGTTGCTTGTTCTCGTTAACCACGGAATTAGTGTTCAAAGGCTCGTTAGCGACTCGAGGCCCGACGGAACCACGACGCAAAATGTTCATTATTATGTTCATGTGATGTGCCTCGGTGTGGATTGTGGTTGTAGTTGCTACTTTTGCTCTTTTGAATACCTGTTGCCTGGTTGTAGTTGTGGTGGTAGGAGTAGTAGTAGCAGTAGTTGTAGTTGTTGCTGTAATAGTAGTTGTTGTTTTGGCTTTGATATTGGTAGTTAATGTAAGGGTAGAATAGCCGCAGTAGTAATAGTAGTAGTAGTCGTGTTATTATTATCATTTTTATTATTATTATTATTATTATTATTATTATTATTATTAGTAGTAGTAGTAGTAGTAGTAGTAGTAGTAGTAGTAGTAGTAGTAATAGTAATAGTAGTAATAGTAGTGGTACCTGACATCATTCTTACCATTTTCATTTCACATTCAAGATAAAAGAAAACAAGAACTCATTCCTTCCAACATTAGTAGCAAAAGGCAGCGTGACAGAAGCTTAAGGTGAGAGAGAGAGAGAGAGAGAGAGAGAGAGAGAGAGAGAGAGAGAGAGAGAGAGAGAGAGAGAGAGAGAGAGAGAGAGAGAGAGAGGGTGGTGTGAAGGTGTTGAGGTTTAGGACAAAGGTGCAGGGAACGTCCATGCAAGTGGGGCAATGGTAGAGGAAGCCAGGAGGAAAGGACGAGGAAAGGACGAGGAGAGGACGACCAGCCAAGCCCAACCCAGTCCAGCCCACCACCCACCCTCTTCTCTCCATATTCATGTAGAGCATTTGCAACCCAGTCCACCCTAGGGCCTTCCTTTCCCTCGCCCTCCTTTACCACACGTTGCTTTTCTAGCCCCTCCTCTCCTCTCGCCATCAGCACCAGGCCAACACGCCCACACGTGGGAATAAGTTAGTGGGCATCATCTGGTGTATGTCGCCACGCTCATTCTGTTAGTCTCATTGCCTTCAGGTCAGTCTGATTTGTAGGTATTTTTGTACGTATTTTTGTGGGGAGAACGAGGAGTAGAGAGAGAGAGAGAGAGAGAGAGAGAGAGAGAGAGAGAGAGAGAGAGAGAGAGAGAGAGAGAGAGAGAGAGAGCATTGTCCACCTCTCCCTCCTGAACAAAAGGACTCTACCCTCCCCCTCTACGTCCAAAAATTACTGGTAAAAAAGAAAATGTCTCTGTTTTTGCTTTTTTTGTTCAGTCCAGAACTTTTGTGAGGGTGGCGAAGCATCTCTCTCTCTCTCTCTCTCTCTCTCTCTCTCTCTCTCTCTCTCTCTCTCTCTCTCTCTCTCTCTCTCTCTCTCTCTCTCTCTCTCTCTTTCTATCTCTCTCTCTTTCTGCCCAACATATCAACAATAGCAACTCTAATTCTTTTTCCTGCTTGACAAGGCTCGTCCCCACAGGCGGTAATATCAAGTTCCGGATTAGGTATCACTGTCCCTTCCACGCGTTTCACAGACCTGGCAACAATGCTAGACAGAAGAGGTGCCTTTTTATATCCACCTCGTGATGCTATTAAGTCTGTGTGTTTCTGGGAGTTGAAGGCAGTTTATTAGGTATTAGTGTTGGTGTCAGCGTTATTTTCAATTTTTATCTATTTATTTATTTT
>NC_087182.1:8106254-8118754 GCF_035594125.1 Scylla paramamosain
TAGATGCATGAATATGTATACTGGACGCCGAATACCGAGGCACAAGCCGGATATACACGTAAGAGCCGCGTAATTAATTATTAATAATTTCACACGACAAGTCTGTCCAAAAACTAATCACGTTACCTTGTGTTGCAACTCCAACCAGTCAGTGTGACGTTGCCATATCACGGGCGTTATTTTTCCTGCCTCCAGATTATGGCTTGTCAGAAAAACATGTGAGGGTTAGTTTGTTCTCTCTACCTTGAAGCTATATCTCTCCTCCTCCTACTTCTCTTCCTCCTTCTCCTCCTCTTACTCTTTTTCATTCGTCTTTATCATTATCGTTTTCTTCTTCTTCTTCTTCTTTTTCTTCTTCTTCTTCTTCTTCTTCTTCTTCTTCTTCTTCTTCTTCTTCTTCTTCTTCTTCTTCTTCTTCTTCTTCTTCTTCTTCTTCTTCCTCCTCCTCCTCCTCCTCCTCCTCCTCCTCCTCCTCCTCCTCCTCCTCCTCCTCCTCCTCCTCCTCCTCCTCATCCTCCTCCTTGCATTACACTTTATTTATTTATCTTTTTTAGCTTCACGTATTCCTCTAAAAGTATTCCTCTCATCTTCCCTCGCTTTATTTCCTCTCCTTGTCTCCTTGCTTTATCTGAGCACCTTTCATCATGCCTTTCCCTTCCTGTTTCCCCTTCCTGCCTTCCCTTCCAGTCTCCCCTTCCTACCTCCCCTTTTCCTTCCCCTTCTCCTTCCCCTTCCTCGCTACACCTGCCAATCGCCCAGGATGAATGAGTGATGATAGAGTCCTGAATGTATAATTACAGATATTATTATTCACCTTGCAAGAACGATAATGGAAGTATGAATATTAACGTATTTGTTTCACCTGTCTGTGTGTGTGTGTGTGTGTGTGTGTGTGTGTGTGTGTGTGTGTGTGTGTGTGTGTGTGTGTGTGTGTGTGTGTTTGTATGTGTGTGTGTGTGTGTGTGTGTGTGTGTGTGTGTGTGTGTGTGTGTGTGTGTGTGTGTGTGTGTGTGTGTGTGTCTAAAATGTAGAAACTGTCACCATTTCATTATTAACCCTTCGTTTCGTGTGTCATTTTTTCTTATTAATACTTAAAAAAAACAACAACAGAAACATCAACAGTATACAGTAACATTTACTACTACTACTACTACTACTACTACTACTACTACTACTACTACTACTACTACTACTACTACTACTACTACTACTACTGCTCCTGTTGCTAACGCTATTGCTACTACTACTGGTACCAATAATAATAATAATAATAATAATAATAATAATAATAATAATAATAATAATAATAATAATGTAATAGCCGTAGTAGCAACAACAGTAGTGTGAGAAGTAGTAACGATAATAGAAAAAGAAACATAAGTAGCAGCAATACTCGCAGTAGTAGCAGCAGAAGAATGAGAACATTCCTAACAGTTTCCTCAATATCAGTAAGAACAGAGAATCAGTATCAGCGGGATAATGATCTTTTACTACTAACTTTCCTTCATATGTTATCATTAAACTTTAATCTTCGTCTTTATTAACTCCCATCGCCGAATAATTAAAACATGTGTCATCATATCTAATCAGTTTTCCCATCTACCACCACCACCACCACCACCACCACCACCAGAGTCATCATCTCTCTATCAGATTTTCTATCATGTCATTATCAGAAAGCGAACGAATGATCGAAGTCCAAAAGAGAGTGAAAAAAATGTACTCCCCCTTCTGCTTGGTGCACTCCAAAGGTCTGCATTTAGTCAGTGTAATAATCCCCGTTAACTAGACGAGTTGCTTAATGAGAGATAATCAAGGGTAATTATGAATCTTCATCTGGGACGCGAGCAGAGTTAAGAATAAAGAAAGATAATGAACAAAAGAAATCAGTGTTAAGAAAGTGAATATAAGATAAAGTTTCATTGGTTTTCTTTCCTTTCTTTTTCCTTTCCTTCCTTTTTTTCATTCATTCATTAGTTTGTTCATCTCTACTGCGGAGTTGAGTAGTTTACTAAAGTCTAAGCTTCATATTTTCTGGTAGAACATAACTTATTCCACTTCTGCTCTTGTTATTCTTGTTATTGTTATGCTTCTCTAGTTCATGACGTTTGTACTGTTTGCTTAGTACTCGACGGAGAGAGAGAGAGAGAGAGAGAGAGAGAGAGAGAGAGAGAGAGAGAGAGAGAGAGAGAGAGAGAGAGAGAGAGAGAGAGAGAGAGAGAGAGAGAGAGAGAGAGAGAGAGAGAGAGAGAGAGAGAGAGAGAGAGAGAGAGAGAGAGAGAGAGAGAGAGAGAGAGAGAGAGAGAGAGAGAGAGAGAGAGAGAGAGAGAGAGAGGGGCTGAAGAGCAAACACAGGAAGGATAAATTACAAAGAAGGAAGGAACGAGGAGGAAAGAAGAGGAATGAAAGAAGCTTAACTGAAGAGGCTCATAGGAAAGGAGACAGACAGACGGACAGAGTGAGACAAGGAAGGCAGGAAGAGAGAGAGAGCAGGGGGGGATAGAGAGAGAGAGGGAAGGAAGCAGGAAAAAATGAAAGAAGAGAGAGAGAGAGAGAAGAGTCGGCGAGAGGCGAGAGAGAGGAGGAAGAGGAGGTAGAGTTAACTCCACACTATCAACACAACTTGGGAGTGTGTGGTAACGGCCCAACTTCGTCGAAGGAAGGAAGGAGTCCCGAGATTATATGAAGGAGTGTGTTCAGTGAAGGAAGGGAGAGAGGGGAGGAAAGAGGGGCGGTATGGAAGGAGCGAAGGAGAAAGATAAAGAATAAGAGAGCACATGGAAGCTTTAGGGATGAGTGTAGAGTGAAAAGGAGTATATAAGATAAAGGAAGAGGAGAAGGAGGAAAGGGAAATGGAAGAAAGTGCATGGAGGAATAACAATGATAACAACAACAGTAGTAGGAAAGGAAGACAAGCAGAAAAACAAATTTACGTAATCTAGATTAATCACAGCAGAGAGAGAGAGAGAGAGAGAGAGAGAGAGAGAGAGAGAGAGAGAGAGCCAATGCCTCTTACTGTCAGAAGAGAGGCTGAGGCTTAAAGAAAGAGAGATGGTGAGGAAGAAAGAGATGAGAACGGAAGAGGAGGATGTTGGAAGAGCAAATGGCCATAATGAAGAAGAAGAACGGGATGGGAGAGAGAGAAAGAGAGAAAGAGAGGGAGAGAGAAAGAGAGAGAGAGAGAGAGAGAGAGAGAGAGAGAGAGAGAGAGAGAGAGAGAGAGAGAGAGAGAGAGGGAAAAAGGAGAGGCACATCATAAGACTCGGTTCTGTTTACTCGCATGGAAGATTAACCTACGGGAAGGGTTGAGAGAGAGAGAGAGAGAGAGAGAGAGAGAGAGAGAGAGAGAGAGAGAGAGAGAGAGAGAGAGAGAGAGAGAGAGAGAGAGAGAGAGAGAGAGAGAACTCGAAACATTTTATATATATTTTCTCCCCTCTTTCATTCGATTATCAGTTATCCCTCTCCCTCCATGCCATTTCTCTCTTTCTCTCATTCTCTCTCTCTCTCTCTCTCTCTCTCTCTCTCTCTCTCTCTCTCTCTCTCTCTCTCTCTCTCTCTCTCTCTGTGTGTGTGTGTGTGTGTGTGTGTGTGTGTGTGTGTGTGTGTGTGTGTGTGTGTGTGTGTGTGTGTGTGCGTGTGTGTGTGCGCATCTCTCCCGTCTCCCGTCTCTCTATCCATCATTAGCAGACTCACGGTCAGAGAGCCTCGTTCAAACCTGCCACTAATGAGAAGCCTAATACTTTGATCGCCAGGTTTCATCGGGAGCGAATTAAGCAGTGACGTAACACTAAGCCAAGGAATTAAACGCAAACACACCCCAGAAAATAAGGTACCGTGCGTGTATATGAAGAACGATACTGGGGAAAGTAAGAGAGAACGTGTTTTGGAGAGAGAGAGAGAGAGAGAGAGAGAGAGAGAGAGAGAGAGAGAGAGAGCGAGAGCGAGAGAGAGAGAGAGGAAAAAAAGGTGCATATTCCAGTACGTTTCGAAATATTTCCCGGTTCTTGGCATATGAAAAATTGTCGCGCTAGGGAGACTTATATATATATGTGTCACAGTTTAGGCAGGAAGTATATATGCAGTAGTAGTTTGGAGAAAATATACATATACACACATTTTTTTAGGGATGAAATTTGCGTAAAATGAATGGACGTATTTATGACTTGGACTTAAAAGTTTATACGTATACGTGGTTTTATAGCCGTCATGTGTCTTTGCCTGTCGCTTCTTTAAATGTAGAAAAAAAAAAGAGGAAAAAGGCAGAGCATCACATCACAGCTGAAGGATGTTAATGGCGGAGTGAAGGCTGGAAATATGGGGACGCATTGCTCGTTTATCCCTGATTGGCTGACCATAAATTGCTGGCCTCGTCTGATTGGCCAGTCAAATGTGAGGTTGTGTTTTGATTGGTTGGCTTTGGAAGCAGAATATTCCCTGATTAGCTGGATTGGCGTGTAGATTTTTTCTTTTTTTCTTCTTCTGTAAGTTACCGATTCGTCTATTAACATATCGTGCTCTGTGTATGTTTACTTTCATTTATACTTAGATAGATAGATTGATAATTAGATAGATAGATAGATAGACAGATAAAGAGACATATAGATAGATAGACAGATAGATAGATAGATAGAATAGATAGATAACTAGACAGACAGACAAACAGATAGATAGATAGATAGACAGATAAATAATAGATTGACTGTCAGATAAATACATAACCTTAGCATAAATAAATGTTCCTACGGGATATATGATACAATTTGATAGACCTCCGTAGACAGTTTAGGCCTAACGCGACCTTGAAATGATCCCCCCTCACCCCTCTGACCTCCGATGCTGGGTCAATATGTCGTGACCTGATGCGTGCGTGCGTCTGTGTGTGTGTGTGTGTGTGTGTGTGTGTGTGTGTGTGTGTGTGTGTGTGTGTGTGTGTGTGTGTGTGTGTGTGACTGCGAGCCTGTATGTTTGGAAACTTTGTAGTAGAATATATTGTATTTCTCGCGAATACACACACACACACACACACACACACACACACACACACACACACACACACACACACACACACACACACACACACACACACACACACACACACACACACATACATACACACACACACACACACGCGCGCGCGCGAACAAAAAAACAAAGAAAAAACAAGAAGAAAGGGGAGAAGAGAAGAGATGCAGTGATTTCAGTACAAATGAAGGAATTGATAAACAAGGAATGATAGGCATGGAATGAGGGAAGAGGTGAGAGGGAGAAGGTATTGGGCGAAGAAAGAAAAGAAGGGAAGAGAGGAGATGAAGAGGAGGAAAGAGAGGAGAGGAGGACAAGAGGTTGGTGGCAGAGACTGCAAGGGGAAGATGAGTGTCTTACACGGCAGTAGACTGGACTAATGCGATTATGGGAATCTCTCTCTCTCTCTCTCTCTCTCTCTCTCTCTCTCTCTCTCTCTCTCTCTCTCTCTCTCTCTCTCGCTCGCTCTCTTTGCTGTTTCCTACTCTAAAAAGGTTTTAAAAGGAAGCATTACCATAAGAGAGAGAGAGAGAGAGAGAGAGAGAGAGAGAGAGAGAGAGAGAGAGAGAGAGAGAGAGAATATCATTAGTAGTCGAAGGGTGCAGAGAAAGAGATAAAGGAGGAGAGAAATAAAAATACATATGAGGAAGAGGGAAGGAAATGATGGAGAGAGAGAGAGAGAGAGAGAGAGAGAGAGAGAGAGAGAGAGAGAGAGAGAGAGAGAGAGAGAGAGAGAGAGAGAGAGAGAGAGAGAGATTTGCATGGACAAAAACTTGTAAATCCATCTATTTATATTCATTTATGATTTAGAAAGGAGAGATAGGAGAAGGAGGAGGAAGAGGAGCAGGAGCAGGAGGAGGGGAAGGGAGAGGAGGAAGAAAGAGGGTTAGAGAGGAAGGGATTGGAAGGGGAAGGAAAAAAGCGGTCAATGTAATCCTCTTGGTGTAAAAGTTGCAGATGTAATACGCAATAAATTGCACACGAAAGGATATCGAATGGATGTTGATATTGAGAGGAGAAAGAAAGAAAAGACGAGAAGAAGCAGAAGAAGAAGGAGGAGGAGGAGGAGGAGGAGAGAAAAAAGAAGAGGAATAGTAGAAAGAATAAGAAATGTAATAGCTGCTGTAATGATAAAAATTCAATTATTATTACGACTATAACAGAGAGAGAGAGAGAGAGAGAGAGAGAGAGAGAGAGAGAGAGAGAGAGAGAGAGAGAGAGAGAGAGAGAGAGAGAGAGATGCATGGTTGGGGAGAGGAAATTCAAGCCATTATCTGCCATTTCCTTTCCTAAACTGTCCGCCATCTCTGTGAAATTACATGTATTTATTTATTTTCCAACATATCTGCTCCTCTTCATTATTTTCGCCAGCGTCCTCCCCCTTCACTGTCACAAAACCCTTGCTGCATCCAATTTATTCACTATTTTACAGAATAATTAACTTTCGATAACGCTGCCTGGCTCTGGCTTTGGCACGGGAAGTTGTGAGTCTGGCTTGGCGCTGCTCGACCTTGTGGCACTCTTGGTACTGTTGTTGCTGCAGTGTTGGTGCTGTCGACATCATTGACACCGCTTGTTTTGATGGTACTGTTGGCATTACTGGTACTGATGATAATGGTGACATTGCTGGTACTTTTTGCACTGTTGGTATTATTGTTTTCTTTTGGCACTGTTGTTATTGTTGCTTTCTTTTGGCACTGTTTTTCACTGCTGGCACTAGTGGTAAGGTTGGTATTCTTGGTACTTTTGACTCTGATGGCATTGCTGGCAGTTTTTGGCACTGTTGGTATTTTTATTTTTTCTTGACACTGTCTGCTCTAGTGATAATGTTGGCACTGTTGGAATTGTTGGTTTTCTTGGCACTGTTGATATTGTTAGCAGTAGTGATGATATTATCATTGTTGGCATTGTTGGTTTCTCTTGGCACTGTTGGCATTGTTAGTACTAGTAATAATGTTGGCACTGTTAGCGGTGTTGGTTTCTCTTGGCACTACTGGCATTGTTAGCAATAGTGATAATGTTGGCACTGTTGGTACTTTAGCACTGCTGACATTACTAGTTCTCTTGACACTATTACGTATCACTGTCACTGGCATTATATCTGCCTTGAAATTGAGGCTGCTTGTCTTGGCACTGTTGTCGAGGCCCATAATCCTCTCATATTTCAGAGGAAGTAATTTTTAATGTTTTTTTTTCCTTCTGTATTTTTTTGTCTATTTTTTTTTCTAATTATTCACTTGACGTAGTTTTCATTATCTATGTTGTAATAACGTCGAGATTTCATCAGAATATAAAAAAATATTGAAGCTGCATATTTTCCTTTGTATCTTCAAAAGTTTTTTTGTTTTTTTTTAATATTTCCTACGTCCTCATTAATTCTGCTATTGCATTTTTCTTCCTTTTTGGAGCATTGGAATTTTTATGCTGAATAGAAGCTAATTATTTTTTACTGATATTAACATGTTCTGTACAGTTTAGAACTGTTGTTCATTATGTAATGGGATGGTCAGTTTATGTATGTATTCTCTTAATTCTTTCAGATGGATTAAACAAAAAAATGTATCCATAATTTAGAAAGACTTGATAGATAGATAGATAGATAGATAAATATCCACCCACTCACTCACACACACACACACACACACACACACACACACACACACACACACACACACACACACACACACACACACACACACACACATGGCGTATTCATTGTGTTTTTTTGTTTTTTTTTACCGCTGTGTTCCGTTATTTCTCGGTATTACTTTGTCGAGTTTTATATCAGAAGCATTACTTACCATTGTGTGTGTGTGTGTGTGTGTGTGTGTGTGTGTGTGTGTGAGAGAGAGAGAGAGAGAGAGAGAGAGAGAGAGAGAGAGAGAGAGAGAGAGAGAGAGAGAGAGAGAGAGAGAGAGAGAGAGAGATATTACATATTTTATCTAGAAACAGGACAGTCTGTCACACATTTCACTCGTCACCTCGAAAAACAAAAAAAATGGAAACCCCACGAAAAAAAAAAAAAAAAACATGAGGGAGAAAGAAAAAAGTCGAGGTGGGGAGGAAAACGGTGATGTGTGGCTGTCAGTGTTTACATGAAGCAAACTAAGAGAGCGGCTTCCTCTTGGCTTAGTGGCGAGACGTGGCATTGCCTGGAGGAGGTCTCGGTAAATATAGACGCGAGGAAAGAGATGAAAGAGGAAGCGTGAGGCGCGGCTGACAAACTGATTGATTACCGCAGCACGCGAACAAAAACCAGACGAAATACAGAAAGAAAATATACTATGTAATTCGTATTTTATTGATTGAATGTCGCGATTTGTACTTAAGTTTGGACTACATTCATACACTTTTCTAATTCGTAAGAAAATGGAAGTGATGATAAACTGATTGAATCTCGCAGCTCATCATAAAAAACAGACGAAATAGAGAAACGCCATAATGTACTTATGGTACAACATTTGGATTCTTCTCGTTTCTAAACGACTTCCCAACATTAAACAAGAAAGTGCTCTGTGAAATGTGAGTTATGGAGAGGAACAAAACCAAGACAACTAGTGAAAGAAGACCCATAAGCAGGTACAAAGCCCCAGAAATAGAAAGAAACCAGATCGTACTCTTTGAAATGTAGATTATGGAGGGCAAAAAGGAAAAAAAAAAGTGAGAGAAGAACCATAAAGAGCTGGAAAGGCAATAGCAGTCTACGTTTAGGTTTGTGAAACCTCGTGAACTACGCTTAACTTGGGATTACTTTCATACACTTTTCTAATCCATAAGAGAATGACAGTGATGAGTAGCGAGCGTCACCTTCTCAACCACAGAGCGATGATATGTATTTAATGAACTTCTCGAGTGCTTTCCCAGTTCATTAAAGCTGATTTTCTACGCGGGGCACTAATGAACAGTACGCGTTTCTCGGTATATATGTTAAATGAACTGAGTGGAAATATACTGTGGTGAGTGGGGAGATAAGAGTGCCGTATTCTCAAGTGTCTATGTCTTATCTAAAGTACATTGGTGATCTCCAGAGGAAGTTGCTGTGGTTTTCAAAAAAGTTAATGTTTCTAGTGGTTCTCCTTCATTGATGATATAAATACCCATGAGAACCCGACTAATTATCTTTGTAGCCTTTGAAAATAGCTCTTGTGAGAGTCCAGAGTGTTTCAAAATCAGGATTCTGTTTCATCAATAAAATAAATACCTATAAAAAGCTGATTAACCGATTAACCATCTCTCTGGCCTCTGAAAAATGGTGCTTGCGAGGGCTAAAAGCGCTTCAGAATACAGGCTAAGTGTTCTGGCAGCAAAGCTTCAGGACAAAAATAAAAATTGGAAGAGAAGTTCAGTAATAGCACTTAATAGCTAGAAGGTATGCTCGTACTCATGAGGTTAGACTTGCCCCGTGTCAGCCGCGTCGTGTGACTTTAATAATGAACACAAAAATACTAAAAGAAAAAAAGAAAAGTAAAGGATGATACTGGACATTGTTTCTTCTTTTTAAAAGTGCTCTTTGTGTAAATGTTTCCAAGGTAATATCTCTTTCTTTTTTTGTCGTGTTGAGAAATGTTCAAGAATATTACTAACGGTCTTTTACATGCTGTTGTGGTTTTTCTTGGCATTATGATCTTATTTTTGACAATAAACGCGTATTTTTCTCTCGATTCATACTTCTAACTTCTGCTCCCAGATTAGAAATTATTCTGTCAGTCGAATCAGCATCTTCCTCCATTCCATTCTGCCCTGTAGTGTTTCTGGCATGTTTTATCTACTTCTGTTTCTGGCATGTTGTATCTACTCAGCGTCTTTTGTACTGTATCTGTCTTTTTCCTGGATCTTCAAGTCATATGGAAGATAGATTACACAAGGAAGTATACATAAAGGAGAAAACGTGTAATTTATATGTAATCACTTGCTGGAAAATAATTTTTGGCATGTTATATCTACTCTGCCTCTTTTTCTGGATCTTCATGTCATATATGGAGGAAATTCACATAAGGGAAATAAAACATGTAACTCATATGTAATCGGAGGCAAGTAATTTCTGGCATGTATCTACTTATTGTCTTCTGTACTGTATAATTCCTTCCTTTTGTATCTACTCTACTTTTTTTTCAGGTTCTTTAAGTCATATGTGGCGGAAAATTACACATGGAAATACACATATGGAAGAAAATATCTAACTCATATGCAATCGGTAGCAAGTACTTTCACGCCTCACTAATGTTTTTTATAATGTTTCCATGTTCCTCTTTCTGAGCCTTCTTGGAGCCTGAGTGACCGGCAGCCCGGTGTCCACCCTCACTCATATTTATTTCGCAATGATGCGATGCGTTTTTGTATTTTAAATGAAGAACTGTAATCTGAGCCCGGAAGGTCTAATATCTCAATAATCCCCGTGTGATTACGAAGCGTGCTCTCCTCCATCATGCATGTTTTATATTCTAGAATCAATTCAAGGCTATAGTGCATCAGCAAGACCAAAGTGGTAGTATTCTGAGCGGCTGCGTTACGGCGAACATCGGGCGTGACTAATAATAAAAAGGGGGTAAAAATAGATGAGAAGCACTTCGATGTCCAGGAATACGAGAAGAAGCCGCTGAAAAGTTACACTCTTTCTCCTGCTTTTGTTTTGACCAGTTCAGCTTGGATTTTTCTCTCCTGTGACTCTCTCTCTCTCTCTCTCTCTCTCTCTCTCTCTCTCTCTCTCTCTCTCTCTCTCTCTCTCTCTCTCTCTCTCTCTCTCTCTCTCTCTCTCTCTCTCTCCCCCTTTCGACAATCCATACCAAACAGCGTTACAAGAGTCATTATATTTGTCATCATTTCTTTGTGTTCCTCTACGCATGATGCCTTTTCTATAGATCCTTCTTTCCTCCTTCGTTCCTCCCTATAGATACTAACCCCCACCCCTTTCCTTCCTCTCCAGGGTGCTGCGGCCTGAGGGAAGGGCCGCGTCTGCTGGAGGAACCACCACCGAGTATCTCCTTCCCCAACACCCGCGGCGTCTCTCTCACCTGCTCTGCCGCTGCCACGCCGCCGCCCACCGTCTCCTGGGTCACAGCGGACGGTATGAGGGCGGACGACGTGGCAAGTTTGAGGACGATAACCAACTCCCCGACCCACGCCCACACTCACGCCCTTGCCTATAACTCTACCCTCACTCTGCTCCCATTCCAGCCTGACCAGTACCGACATGACCTTCACGCCGCGACCTACAGGTATGTTTGTGTGTGTGTGTGTGTGTGTGTGTGTGTGTGTGTGTGTGTGTGTGTGTGTGTGTGTGTGTGTGCCATTATGTGTGAAATTATAGTTAGGTCTTTCCTTTCCCTTTGTTAGCATTCACTGTAAAAATAGTTTGAATGGACAGGAAAAAAGGGCTGAATGAAAGAATAGGAGGTCAATTTTTGCCATTTATAAGTTGCAAGTTGATTTAAGAGAACGTAGTATAAGAATGGGTGTATAAAAATAAGTAATTATGTGGAAGAATTGCCAAGTATTGAAAATATAAAGTAGCAAACGTAGTGTATGCATTGTAGGTATACATGTATAATAGATAGTAGGCTCATACGTATAGTAGGTGTAAATTAAGTGTGTATTAAGTGTACAGGGACGGTCACACTCACCTGTCATCCTCCCACAGGTGTTTGGTGACTAATAGCGTGGGAACCGTCACCTCCAGGCCGGTCTCTGTCAACGCAGGTGAGTTAAACTGTGTCTTCCTAATTCCCGTCGCGATCCTTTTTATATCACCTGTTTTTACTGGCAGTTTTAAGAAAGGTCTTCCGTAAGCCAAAACGGAATATTTTCTGGCGTTCATATGAAATTAGATTTTCAGTTTCTGGAGGAAGGTATTATTTGATGAGCAGGTGTAGTGGGACGTCTGCATTATTTTCTTCTGTGTGGAAGAGAGAGAGAGAGAGAGAGAGAGAGAGAGAGAGAGAGAGAGAGAGAGAGAGAGAGAGAGAGAGAGAGAGAGAGAGAGAGAGAGAGAGAGAGAGAGAGAGAGAGAATTTTTTCCATTCCACATTTCATCGCTTAAGAAAATTCACAAGTATTTCTCCTTAATTTCACTTTCTCTCCTCGTATTGTTCGCTGCATAATGGGAAGGATAAGTGAAAATAGTCAAACAAAAGTGGTTCAGTGTGACTTCTTGAGAGTGAAGCACCAGAAGTGTCCAAATCTTCAAACAAAGAGTTGGAGAAGTGCCAGAATTCTCCTTCTTTCAGCCGAGGTGGAGGCGCAGGAAGAAGGGGAACGATGGACCGGAAAAGAACACACATTCCCATTGCTCTCCACGCTCAAGAGATTCCCGTTTTATTCTGTTTAATGTAAAGAACCAGCGTTTGTTATTAATTCAGAACACTTCGATGTTTTTCTCTTCTGCCAGTGAGAGAATTCAGCTCTAAAATGGTCATCTTTTGAGGAGAAATGGAATGGTGTGAGAAATATTTACCTCGTCCTTAATTTTGTCTTTCCTTTTT
>NC_087182.1:8123754-8143754 GCF_035594125.1 Scylla paramamosain
CCCGGTGCGCCCCATCAACATTTCGCTCAGGGACAGCAACTGGTCTCTTGTCAGTAAAAAAAGAAACCTTAACAACTTGAACGGGGCGCGGACCTTAGCCTCCCAAGTAACAATGCACGTTACCACCAAGCGGTATGTGTGTGTGTGTGTGTGTGTGTGTGTGTGTGTGTGTGTGTGTGTGTGTGTGTGTGTGTGTGTTTGTGTGTGTGCGTGTGTGCGAGAGTCCGCGTGCGTGTGTTTAGCTTTTTTAGGCGCGTTAAGTGTATTACATTGTACGATTGCAATTTGGAGCCTATTATCCTATCAAATGAGATCAGAGGCAAAATGAGGCTGCGAAATGCGAGATATCGGGGAATAGGAGAGGCAGGGAGACAGCCAGCCTTTGTTTTCGGCCTGTTCCCTTCCTGCTTTTTATGTGCAGATCCACGAAACACGGCATTTATGTAGTGGACACGCCTCCGGGATAAGATTAACACTTTTGCAGAAGATAAAGTGACGGGGACGATTTATGAGGCACTTCATTTCACCTGAATCTACCTACGTAGTCTGGCGGAAGATGAGGTTTGCTGTCTGCTGTTTGGATTGTCGCTTATGAGACTGGAATAGCTGGGTTAGAAGGGGAAGGAAAAGTTACGTGTTCTTGAGGAGCCTCTAGGAAAAGCAATAATGCACCACAACCTTAATTCTTTAACCATAAACGACCTTACTTCGGGGGAGAAAAAGCATGACAGAAAGAAGGATTAGATTTAAGCCACTTTGTCATTCATTTCTTTTATTTTCATTAGTGTCTTTCATTATAGTCAAATTTTTTTTAGTTTGTTTTAGTTTGATGAGAGCACAAAGCAGTCAAAGATTTAATGAGGTGGAAGTGACGTGTATAAAAGAAGAAACTGAATTACAATCACAAATGAAAGATAATATACTGTAGGAGGGAAAAGGAGAACAAGGAAAGATTGAGAAAGAAGGTTGTCAAGTGAAATGGAAGAAAGGAGAGAAACATTATATATAGAAAAGGAGGTAATAAGATGAAGGAGAAAAGAAGAAATTGAACGAAAGTAGCTTGAAAATAAAAAAAAAAGACCTCTTTCAGATCTTTTCTGAAGCTTTTCCTTATTACTAAAACAAAAATGAAGTTTCACTAAACCTCTTATAGCAAATGACCAAGACTCAGCAGAGATACCTAGAAAATCACGAGTAACGAGCTACCATTTGGGAATCAATGCCAGCAATCAGGAGAGGTTTGCGAAATGATGCCTTCCTGAAAAATTGTATTGAGGAGTTTTAGAAAGGCAGGAAATCATGGTTTCAAGATGTCATAATGAGGGAACAGCATCATAAACTCTCTTTGATCTGATTACTGTAACTTTGAATCGTAGAACATAAAAACTCCTGCTGAGCGTATATATAAATAATTTGAAAGAGGCAGGATATTGTGAATAAAAAAAAAAAAACATATTTTTTGGGGAAAACACGATGTATTCTTTCAGATATGATTACGTGAACCAGACTGATCATTAGAACTTGAAAATCCTAGAAAATCTTATTGAGTATTGATAAAAGACTTTCATAGAAGCATACAGTTATGTCTCTAGGATATAACTCTTAAAAAAAGACAACAAAAAACTTTCATGATACGAACTAACTACTGGAACACATGAAATCCAAATGTGTAAAGTAGATACAACAACGATAGTGAAAGATAGAAAGACTTTCATTGGAACAGAAAATAAGGTGTCTAGCATATCACTTCCAAAGAAAACCATGACAAATTTTCTTATTACGAACTGGTTACTAAAATACTTCAAATTTAAAGGTGTATAAAATACTCCTGGGGACGATAGTGAAAAATAGACAAGACTTTCATAGGGACAAAAAAAAATAAGGTCTCTAGAATATCACTTTGAAAGAAAACCACTGTGAATATTCAATTTAAGAAATGATTACTAAAACACCTCACATCCAGAGTTATATAAAGTAGTTCTGGCGACGGTAGTGAAAGAAGGCAGGCCAGTCCAGTCCATTATACCAAGATGGAGGCCAGCGTGAGGAAGAAAGCATTTTTAGACCAGTTTTAATAACGCTCTTTATTAAGGCGGAGGATAGGGAGATATATGCTGTCATTCTTCTTAAGGCAGGGGACAGTAATTAAGCTCCTCTTACTCTTCATATCATAGACTTGATGGTGTGTTTTATGTATTATTACGGTATTAGTATTAGTATTAGTATTAATAGTAGTAGCAGCAGTAGTAGTAGTAGTAGTAGTAGTAGTAGTAGTAGTAGTAGTAGTAGTAGTAGTAGTGCTAAGGCTGAAACCTCGACATCTAAGAGAGAGAGAGAGAGAGAGAGAGAGAGAGAGAGAGAGAGAGAGAGAGAGAGAGAGAGAGAGAGAGAGAGAGAGAGAGAGAGAGAGAGAGAGAGAGAGAGACTTATCTATAGCCATAGGAGTGACTGACGTGTTGTGAGCAAGATACATTGACAAACTGATAAGGAAACATATGAGATGAGAAGACAAAGAGCGAATATATAGACATACATGCAAAAACGACTGACACCCACCCACCCACCCACCCACACACACACACACAGGGAGTCACAGATACGTTCAAATATCTGAAAACTGATATCGAAGCGGGAACACAGATGGACAGACATACAGTGAACGTCAAACAGGGCAACACAATACCTGTTCACTTCGAAAAGCGGCTGCCAAAGGGAAGGGAGAGTGGCTGCTCTTCTTCACCTGACACCCGTGAGCTCAGGTAACGCGGTTGTTGTTAATTACAGGTGAACGAAAATTTAATCACCTGTTTGATGTATGTTTTTTTTTCTTTCTTTTTTCTTCTCTCTTTCTTTCTTTCTTTCTCTTTCTCTCTTTTTTCTTTTATTCTTTTTTCTTAGTGTGTGTTTTTGTGTTTAATTTTCTTGCTCTTTATATTATTATTATTATTATTATTATTATTATTATTATTATTATTATTATTATTATTATTATCATTAATATTATTATTATTATTATCATTATTATTATTATTATTATTATTATTATTATTATTATTATTATTATTATCATTATTATTATTTATTTATTTATTTTTATTTTCTTTCCCTTATTTAGTTTCGTGTTTTGTCAGTAGTTTCTTTCCTTTTAGTAATTTTTGTTATATATATATATATATATATATATATATATATATATATATATATATATATATATATATATATATATATATATATATATATATATATATATATATTCTCGTCTTTCGTTCATTTTTGCTTTAGTTTTGCTCTTCTTTAGTTGGTTTTTAGTTTCGCTTTCTTATATTCTGTTCTCTATCCTTTTTGCGTCTCTTTTCTTTGCATTTTGCTTTATTTTTTTTTGTCTGGATTTAGTCATTCAGTTTTGTCTTTTTACTCTTTTGGGCCCATTTTCTTCAGCTGCATTTTTTTTTTTTTATATTAGAAGGAATGGCGGAGTTCTAGCCAGTGATTTGAATTCTTCCCTGCATATTCCGTTCGGCTTTCATCAATATTTCCCGTCGGGTTTGCGTGTCACACTCCTTCTTTCTCTGGCGCTCCGTGTTGTTTCACTTTTCTCGTGAATGAAATATATCGCTGTTTGAAATTCGCTTCTCCTGCCACTTGTTCTCTTCCTTGTTCTCGTCCTCGTTCTTGTCACTGTCTTAGTCCTTAGTTTTGCTTCTTTCCTCTTCCCTTTTAGCTTCGTTATTACCATTACTGTACGTACCTTCCTCTTCCTCCTTCTCCTCCTCCTCCCCCTCCTCCTGTACAGTGACATGCCTTAGCTACCAGAGATATAGTGTGACAAAGGAGGGAAAACAACAAAGATAACAGTGTGTGGCGTGAAAATAGAGCAGCGGGCGGAGGAAGGAGGATGGAGGAAGAGCCGCGGGTGGACAGTGTGAGGACTTGCTGGGAGTGGACCACGAGGCTCTGCGCTTATATTTATACGTGAAAAGGGAGGAAAAAAAAAAGAATAGGCTCCTTGATTGGTTTCCAGAGGGTACCGTGTTTACAAGGCGCAGAGAGAGAGAGAGAGAGAGAGAGAGAGAGAGAGAGAGAGAGAGAGAGAGAGAGAGAGAGAGAGAGAGAGAGAGAGAGAGAGAGAGAATATGAGTAGTGCGGAGTCTGTGTGGTGATGGCAAGGGCGACACACACACACACACACACACACACACACACACACACACACACACACACACACACACACACACACACACACAAGTGATGGGGGGACGAAGGGGGCGAGAGCGTTACGCAGCATTTCCAACACTTTTAGCGGCCGCGCCACACAACTGCAGTCCAGCCGACTCGCCTACGCCGCCCCTCCACCCACCATTCTTAGCGCGTTTTTCACCCCACATGTTCACATAGTAGCCGCATGATGTCGGATTTCACGAGGGTTGAACTATTAGACTATGTCGCGATTTGGGCGTGGTGGGAGTGACACACGGTAGAGGTGTTGCTGTGATGTTCTACTGTGATGTTCTGCCGTTATTTTCTGACGTGCCTATGGATCAAGGGGCAGGAGAGAGGTTTGGGCAAGGACACGTGACCCGTCATGAGGTTTATGTTCCCCACTAGGTGCCGCCCGCTGAAATTTCCATGTGTATATACGAGTATTAGTTTTACAAAGCCCCAGGCAGTTTTCGAATTTGCTCGCTCACCTCTGAGGCCGTAACTTCCCGTCGTGAATGCTGCATTAGTGCGTATACAGTCTAGGTCACAAGCGAGTAACATTCTCCATTTACTTCTGCAATACTGAGATTCTTTCGTTTAACATTAGTTGTCTGTTCTGATAAGAATCCATTTATCTACTTTTGCTTGTTAATCAGATCTTTAGATTGAAGGAGTTGGGGAGGTTACTTGAGTTCTAACCATTAATTTTATCGTATTTAGTGTTTTTCTTTAAACTTTAGTCTTCTGGCCTTACTGGAATCTACCATTTTCATTTTATTTTCCAACGATATTAGAGCTCATTCGAATGACTCAACTAGGGGTCAATGAGGAAGGTTTCTTTAATTCTAACCTTTATATTTACTGTGTTTCGTGTTTTCCCCTCAATTTTTATTCTTTAATCTGCTGAAGTGTATCGTTTGTCTATTCACATGTTTCCAGAAAGATGTATAATAGCAGCAATGTTACATACAGCTCATTAAGGCTCATTATGACGTTAAACTGACTTTGTGAGGTAATATTTTAGCTCTTGCAAATTACGTGTGTGTGTGTGTGTGTGTGTGTGTGTGTGTGAAAATATTATGAGCCTTATTGTACCTGTTTTATTGCTAGTTTCGTTGATGTTGTTGATGTTATTGTTGTTGATGATGATGATGATGATGATGATGATGATGATGTTGTTGTTGTTGTTGTTGTTGTTGTTGTTGTTGTTGCTGTTGTTGTTGTTGTTGTTGTTGTTGTTGTTGGTATTGTAATAGCAGTAGTAGTAGTAGTAGTAGTAGTAGTGGTAGTAGTAGTAGTAGTAGTAGTAGTAGTAGTAGTAGTAGTAGTAGTACACCCTACTCGTATTCCTGACCGTCTTGGAGATACGCCCAACATTCTTGACCTTTTCCTGACCTCTAATCCTTCTGCTTATGCTGTCACCCTTTCTTCTCCGTTGGGCTCCTCCGATCACAATCTCATATCTTTATCTTGTCCTATCACTCCAATCCCTCCTCAGGATCCCCCTAAGCGAAGGTGCCTCTGGCGTTTTGCCTCTGCTAGTTTGGGGGACCTGAGGAGGTATTTTGCTGATTTTCCTTGGAATGACTACTGCTTCCGTGTCAGAGACCCGTCTTTGTGTGCTGAGCGCATAACAGAGGTGATAGTGTCTGGCATGGAGGCATACATTCTTCACTCTTTTTCTCGTCCTAAACCTTCTAAACCTTGGTTTAACATAGCTTGTTCTCGTGCTATACATGATAGAGAGGTGACACACAAAAGGTACTTAAGCCTTCCATCACCAGAATCTCATGCACTTTATATTTCTGCCCGGAACCATGCCAAGTCTGTTCTCCAACTAGCCAAAAACTCCTTCATTAACAGAAAATGTCAAAACCTTTCAAGATCTAACTCCCCTCGTGATTTCTGGCATCTAGCCAAAATATCTCCAATAACCTTGCTTCTTCTTTCCCTCCTCTTTTTCAACCAGATGGCACCACTGCTATCACATCTATTTCTAAAGCTGAACTCTTTGCTCAAACCTTTGCTAAAAACTCTACCCTGGACGATTCTGGGCTTGTTCCTCCCTCTCCTCCACCCTCTGACTACTTCATGCCACCTATTAAAATTCTTCGCAATGATGTTTTCCATGCCCTCGCTGGCCTAAACCCTCGGAAGGCTTATGGACCTGATGGGGTCCCTCCTATTGTTCTCTGAAACTGTGCCTCCGTGCTTGCACCTTGCCTAGTCAAACTCTTTCAGCTCTGTCTGTCAACATCTACCTTTCCTTCTTGCTGGAAGTTTGCCTACATTCAACCTGTTCCTAAAAAAGGTGACCGTTCTAATCCCTCAAACTACCGTCCTATTGCTTTAATTTCCTACCTATCTAAAGTTTTTTAATCTATCCTCAACAGGAAGATTCTTAAACATCTATCACTTCACAACCTTCTATCTGATCGCTAGTATGGGTTCCGTCAAGGCCGCTCTACTGGTGATCTTCTGGCTTTCCTTACTTAGTCTTGGTCATCCTCTTTTAGAGATTTTGGTGAAACTTTTGCTGTTGCCTTGGACATATCAAAAGCTTTTGATAGAGTCTGGCACAAAGCTTTGATTTCCAAACTACCCTCCTACGGTTTCTATCCTGCTCTTTGTAACTTCATCTCAAGTTTCCTTTCTGACCGTTCTATTGCTGCTGTGGTAGACGGTCACTGTTCTTCTCCTAAATCTATTAACAGTGGTGTTCCTCAGGGTTCTGTCCTGTCACCCACTCTCTTCTTATTATTCATTAATGATCTTCTAAACCAAACTTCTTGTCCTATCCACTCCTACGCTGATGATACCACCCTGCACTTTTCCACGTCTTTTCATAGACGTCCAACCCTTCAGGAGGTAAACATGTCACGCAGGGAAGCCACAGAACGCCTGACTTCTGATCTTTCTAAAATTTCTGATTGGGGCAGAGCAAACTTGGTATTGTTCAATGCCTCAAAAACTCAATTCCTCCATCTATCAACTCGACACAACCTTCCAGACAACTATCCCCTCTTCTTCAATGACACTCAACTGTTCCCCTCTTCTACACTGAACATCCTCGGTCTGTCCTTTACTTATAATCTGAACTGGAAACTTTACATCTCATCTCTAGCTAAAACAGCTTCTATGAAGTTAGGCGTTCTGAGACGTCTCCGCCAGTTTTTCTCACCCCCCCCCCAGCTGCTAACTCTGTACAAGGGCCTTATCCGTCCGTGTATGGAGTATGCTTCACATGTCTGGGGGTTCCACTCATACTGCTCTTCTAAACAGGGTGGAATCAAAAGCTTTTCGTCTCATCAACTCCTCTCCTGTAACTGACTGTCTTCAGCCTTTCTCTCACCGCCGCAATGTTGCATATCTAGCTGTCTTCTACCGCTATTTTCATGCTAACTGCTCTTCTGATCTTGCTAACTGCATGCCTCCCCTCCTTCCACGGCCTCGCTGCACAAGACTTTCTTCTTCCTCTCACCCCTATTCTGTCCACCTCTCTAACGCAAGAGTTAACCAGTATTCTCAATCATTCATCCCTTTCTCTGGTAAACTCTGCAACTCCCTGCCTGCTTCTGTATTTTCATCTTCCTATGACCTGAATTCTTTCAAGAGGGAGGTTTCAAGACACTTATTCATCAATTTTTGACCTCTGCTTTGACCCTTTTATGGGACTGGCATTTTAGTGGGCATTTTTTTTATTAGATTTTTGTTGCCCTTGGCCAGTGTCCTTCCTACATAAAAAAAAGTAGTAATAGCTGTTTTTGTTGTTGTTGGTGATGACATTGCTGATATTATTATTATTATTATTATTATTATTATTATTATTATTATTATTATTATTATTGTTGTTGTTGTTGTTGTTGTTACACCAACAACAACAACAACAAGAACAACAACAACAACAGCAATAACAACAACAACAACAGCAATAACAACAACAACAACAACAACTACTACTACTACTACTACTACTACTACTACTACTACTATTACTACTACTACTACTACTACTACTACTACTACTACTACTCTACTACTACTACTACTACTACTACTGCTGCTGCTGCTGCTGCTGCTGCTGCTGCTGCTGCTGCTGCTGTTGCTGCTGCTGCTGCTGCTACCACTACTACTACTACTACTACTACTACTACTACTACTACTACTACTACTACTACTACTACTACTACTACTATTACTACTACTACTACTATTACTACTACCACCACCACTACTACTGCTATTACTACTATTACTACTATTACTGCCACCAACATTACTTTCTACATAACATTAGATCACACGAACAAAACACTGCATTTCATTCATAGCCTTCTCAGAGCTTTTCTTTCCCTTAACCTCCTCTTTTCTCCCTTCCCTCCTTTCTACTCCTCCTCCTCCTCCTCCTCCTCCTCCTCCTCTCCCTCACAGCACACTATATAGAAGCACTATATAGACGCATTTACATACGTACGGATGCTAGGGGGAAAGTTAGCACCCGCCAGTTTTATTAGAAAGTTTGGTCGTTCAGTAACTTTTCCATTTCATCTCCTCTTCCTCTTCCTCCTCCTTTTGCTCCTTCTCCTCCTCCTCCTCTTTTTCTGGTACCTTTCTGGTATCTTTTTTTGCTCATATATTCTTGTTTGTTTATATGTTGATCTCTTACATAAGTAGCATCTTATGGGCCCTTTATTAGAAGATTCTCTCTCTCTCTCTCTCTCTCTCTCTCTCTCTCTCTCTCTCTCTCTCTCTCTCTCTCTCTCTCTCTCTCTCGTTAACAATTTTACTCATAACGTAAACAAAAGATGTACTAGGATATAAGAGAGAGAGAGAGAGAGAGAGAGAGAGAGAGAGAGAGAGAGAGAGAGAGAGAGAGAGAGAGAGAGAGAGAGAGAGAGAGAGAGAGAGAGTGAGGAGTCACTCGCTTATCGCCACAGAAATAAGACAGATAAAAATTCCACCCTGTTATGACCCAAAGGACACTGGACGTGAGCGAAACTTAGCGAGACACACGCCAGCACGGGTCATTCTCGTCGACGATTCCCTCGTGCTTCGCTTCCCTGCATTCCCTCCCTTTAATTTGAGGAGTAATGCTGATGGATGAGAGGAGAACGAGGTCGTTATACGCTGTTATTATTTAGTTTTATTGTTCTTTTCTCCATTTTTTTGCGCCATTCTGCGTGAGAGAGCGAGGGCACTAGAGATGAGAACGATGAGTCTGCTTCTGCTATGCTAAGGCACGCCCCTCTGCTATTCCTCCTCCTCCTCCTGGTGGTGGTGGTGGGGGTGGTTGTCATATGGATGTTTTGTCTGGATTTGATGGGATAGTTAGGTGGATTTTGTTCGGTGGATGGCTGGCTGTGGTGTAATGTTTGTTCTGTTTTTCTATGTTTGCTTGGTTGTTTGTCTCTTCGTTTGTGTGTTTGTCTGTCTGTCTGTCTGTCTCTATGTCTGTTTGGTTGCGTTTTTTTTTTCTTTTTCTGTTTATTTGTCTGTTTCTGTTTGTTTCTCTATCCGTCTGTTTGGTCTGTATTTTTTGTATCTCTCTCTCTCTCTCTCTCTCTCTCTCTCTCTCTCTCTCTCTCTCTCTCTCTCTCTCTCTCTCTCTCTCTCTCTCTCTCTCTCTCTCTCTCGGAACGGATCCAGGTCAAGTCAACAAGGTCGAAGGTTAACGAGGCTGAGTCAAGCTTAACGACTCTCTCTCTCTCTCTCTCTCTCTCTCTCTCTCTCTCTCTCTCTCTCTCTCTCTCTCTCTCTCTCTCTCTCTCAAATCTACCGTTCCTTCCTACGCCCGCCACCGTCGAGTTATCAAGCGTAATGCCTCATGTCGTGAAGAAAGTGTCGTACATCCTTCACCTCCCTTGTCGACGGGGATATATTTGGAGGCTCATTTTCCACATCAGCTGACGGAGATTTGTGTGGCTGGGGGGTAGGCGAGAGAGAGAGGGCAGGAAGGAGAGAGAGAGAGAGAGAGAGAGAGAGAGAGAGAGAGAGAGAGAGAGAGAGAGAGAGAGAGAGAGAGAGAGAGAGAGAGAGAGAGAGAGAGAGAGAGAGAGAGAATAAATGAGGGAAAACAACGAGTAGCATTGAAAGATTTATATTGGGTCTTGGAATATTTTGATATATTTTTTTTAGTCTATGTTGTGTGTGTGTGTGTGTGTGTGTGTGTGTGTGTGTGTGTGTGTGTGTGTCAGTCATTGCGTCATGCCAACCCTTTGATGACGTCAGAGAGTCTTCGCTAATTGGCTGATGATTGATGGTTCTGCCAATCATCGAGGAGATTCAAGCGTCACTAATCAGCTGATGGACCAATCACCCGCTTGATAAATGACTGAGAGAGAGAGAGAGAGAGAGAGAGAGAGAGAGAGAGAGAGAGAGAGAGAGAGAGAGAGAGAGAGAGAGAGAGAGAGAGAGAGAGAGAGAGAGAGGCATTCTATTCGCTAGAGTTAAATATTTGTTAAAGCTGAATGGTGCAATTATCTCTACTCCCACTCTTCCTGCCTCTCACTCTCTCTCCCTCACTCACTCTTCCCCCTCTCCCTCTCTCCCTCCGTGGCCTCTATCTTTACCTCTCTCCCTCCTTCCTCTATCTATACATCAATCTCCCCGCTCCGCGCTCCCTCATTCAGAGAGAGAGAGAGAGAGAGAGAGAGAGAGAGAGAGAGAGAGAGAGAGAGAGTTAAAACGAAGCGATACCAGCGCACAATCACCAATGTCTGACCTGTATTTAATCACTCCCTAATACCAGGTCGGGTTCCGGTGATTAATATGGGCCGCTGTAGCCGGAAAGCAACCCGGATTTATGTGTAATTTGTTTACATATATATGCATCAATCCCGCGTCGTGATGATGGGATTCCTGATAGAGTATTTTGCTCCCAACTGATGCAAGATAGGGTGCAATTATGGGATATGTGTGTGTGTGTGTGTGTGTGTGTGTGTGTGTGTGTGTGTGTTTAGGTATGGCAGGGAAAGAAAGGGTTGTGTTTGAATGATGTATGAGTGTGTTTTTCGAAGTTTTGTTTCGTTTGGGATTTTGGTGTATTTTTTTCTCTTGTTCATGTTGTCGTCGTCATCGGTGTTGTTGATGCTGTTGCAGTAGTAGTAGTAGTAGTAGTAGTAATAGTAGTTGTTGTTGTTGTTGTTGTTATTTTCTTCTTCTTCTTCTTCTTCTTCTTCTTCTTCTTCTTCTTCTTCTTCTTCTTCTTCTTCTTCAAAATTTTCTTTCTTGTTGGTGGTAGTAGTACTAATAAATAATGACAATAATTTGATATAGAAATTGATACATAAACACATTAAAAAATAAATAAAATACAAACACAAATATATACCTAACAAAAAGAACAAAAACTTCATTATACATCCTACAAGTGACCTTCAGAAACCATTAAAAAAAAATCTGGTACAAAAAAAAAAAATCTGATCCTTTTCGTTATAACTCGTAACGAAACGAAAGGAAACAGAAAAAGAAGAAGAAGAAGAAGAAGAAGAAGAAGAAGAAGGATGAATGAATACGACTTTTTGTAACCTGTAGGCGCGTAAAAATAAAAAAAGTAACAAAAACTAAATTCTGATCCTATCCTCTATAACACGTAGCGAGACAAAAAAAAAAAAACAGGAAAAGCATGAAAAGAAGAATGAATAGTATCTTTTTTTTTTTTTTTTTACCTGTAGGCGTAGCTGACGTGGTGTAGACGGGTGTATTCTGCAGCAGGGAACACACCCACCTTTGGTCCACTACAGGTCGGAATTCCGTGTGCTTTTGGTTGTAAGATTTCTCATATTCACAGCGAAGCCTCGGAACGTGCGGCGGCAAAAAATCAGGCTTAGGACAGCAGCATTGTTGGGTTAATATTTCTAGAAGCGTAGTCGGAGGCAGCCTTGCTTATTCTCTCAGTATTCAGCGTCTTGTGGGTTCCTTTTCTGTCTCGTGTTAACTGGAATAAACGGTTAGATACTGTAAATTAGTGCGGAAAGGTTTGGGAAGCCTTAAGTGGCCTGGAATAGACAGTTACACAGTTTTGATTAACGCAGGAAGTGTTGGTAATGTTCGTGTGGACTGGAATAGACGGTTATACAGTGTAGATTAGCGCTGGAGCTATTGGTAATGTTTGTGTGGTCTGAAATAGACGGTTAGACGGTGTAGATTAGCGTAGGAAGTGTTGACAGAGTTTGTGCAGCCCGGAATAGACGGCTAGACAGTGCAGGTTAGTGGAGGAAGTTCTGGGAAGTGTTTTTCATAAGTTTAGGTTTTAGATACTGATGGTGGTGGTGGTAGTGATAATGGTGGTGGTGGTAGTGGTGGTGGTGATTATGTGACGTGTGAGGGAAAAAAAATTGTGGGTACGTGTTATTTTTATGCGGGAAGGATGCTGGCAAAGACCACAGAAATATCAAAAGAGCTCGTTAATTTGCCACTCCCCCAAAAAGTTAAAGAGGAACGGAATTCCTGAAACTGAGGCCTATGTAGTTCCGGAGATTTCCCTTTACAGATAGATAGACAGATAGATCAATGGATAGACGGATAAATAGATAGGTAATTACTCATGTTTTGCGTTCCATTTATTCCTTAGATTACCGGGTTTCTTTGACTATACTAAAAAAGATAAAACTACTGCTACTGCTACTATCACTACTTCTGCACCTACTTTTACTACTACTACTACTACTACTACTACTACTACTACTACTACTACTACTACTACTGCTACTACTACTACTACGCCAATATAAGCGCGACCTCCGCTTTAAAGGCAACTTTAACACCGAGCCCAACTTGGAGTTACAAAAAAAAAAAAAGCAGGAGCTACAAATAACTTTTTTTTTTTTCAACCAACTACGACCGGAAGCTTTATGGAGTTCCGGTCACTTCCAATTCCGGCTGGAACTTAATTTGGCAGTTCCTGTGCTTCCCGTGTGTGTGTGTGTGTGTGTGTGTGTGTGTGTGTGTGTGTGTGTGTGTGTGTGTGTGTGTGTGTGTGTGTGACGTGCGCGCGCGCTGCAAAGTGAGCTGCCCAGCTGCAAAATATACGAATTTATGAAGCAATTTTTCTGTTGTGTGGATTTATGTTGAATAAAAGTTGTATTAATATGCAAAATACTTGTGTGCGGATATAAATGTATTAACAAAAAAAGAAAAAGCGCAGCGTATCCATCGGTCTTGCTTTGGAATTCGCTGAGTTTTATGCGGTGATCGAGCTTTTAAGTTTTACAGTAAACAAAGAGTTGGAAAAAATGTGTTTAAAAATAATATTAAATGTGACATGTGGAAAAGTAGATATGAATAAATCTGACGACTTATTTGAATTGGAAGAAAAACACGTGGCAAATTATATATAAATGATTAATGTTGTAACTCTTAAAGCTAAGCAACAAAACTAAATACTATCGGAACCCACATACGCATCACCATCATCGCTGTCATCATCATCACCATTATTATCATCATTATCACTCTCATTTCACTTCGGATCCTTATCTTGCCTTGAATAGTTGAACGAAAATTAACCTGCATTTCATGAGAAGAAGAAAAAAAAAAAAAAATCCCTGCAAAAACACTTGTACGTCTCACACCACACAACTAACCGGAACCTAAACTAAAATCGCACACAACACACAATACCATGATCTGACCATCACACATGAACCACGACTCGTCACTGACACCTCATCGCTACACAGTATTCCTTTCAGTGCGTATATGACTGAGTATAGCTACCGTATACCTTCCATTTCCCTTTATTTATCAGTATAACGTGAGGTTTATTCCTCCCCTCGTGGCTCTCCATACACCAGAGCCTGTTATTGTTCATACGCTCCAGTGCTCATACGCCTTCCATCTCAACTGTCCATCTCAGCCTCCCTGCCCTGCGTCCCCTCGCTCTCTGACACCTCCGCCTCTTCTTTTATTACCTTGTGTATTTCCCGGGAAAATTAAATGCTACACTTTATCTTTTCACGTCGTCGTTGGGGTTTCTCTCTCTCTCTCTCTCTCTCTCTCTCTCTCTCTCTCTCTCTCTCTCTCTCTCTCTCTCTCTCTCTCTCTCTCTGTGTGTGTGTGTGTGTGTGTGTGTTGGATATATTTCTTTATTTATATCATTGCTGTCTGTCCGTCGTTCATTTTCAAATCTATAAAAGAGAAAAATCCAGCCTCTCATGTTCATTAAACTGCCACTTTTTATTTTTATTTTATATGTTTGTTCCCGTACCAATAAAGAATGAAATTTTTTTTTTCATTCCCTTCATCGCCATTTGATTTGTTCCCCACGCAGGTCTTTAACTTTCCCCTCTCCATTTTATGATTGGTGAATGTGCATGCAGGTAAAAATAATTAATTAAACCAACCCATTTTATTCTCCAAACACCCCCATCCCCCAACCCACACACCCCCATTAGAACCTTATCATTCCCCCACGTTGCAATATATTCCAATGCTATCATCAACAGAATCAATCTTCATTCATTTCCTCTTTAAACTATATATATAACTCACGTGTAATTATGACAGGAGGCGAGGACCTGTGTATTTCTGTGTGTTTCTCCCTCGTCTTCCTTTAATTTACGCTCCTCACGCTGAAATATAAGTCTTACAAGTCGTGTGTGTGTCTCGCACCTCGCCTACAGTTGTGATGCAGCGCTTCGAGGTCGGAGTGAGTGACGCTACCGGTGTGGTGGGAGGTGCCGCGGTCTTCTCCTGCGACGTTCCTCCGACTGTGGCTCGACATGTGTCTCTCACGTCTTGGAGTGTCGACGGGCGTTCCCTCTCCGTCTCCACCAGGCCAGGTAAGGAAGGAAACGCGGGCGAGAAAGGTAGATGAAGTGACGAGGGATACATGGGAGGAGGAGGACAAGGAGGACGAGGAGGAGAAGAAGTGGAGGGTAAGGGTTGAGGAAAGGAAACTGCAGGTGTTAGTTATAAGATGGAGGGGAAGGAAGGCAAGGGAAGAGAAGGGGAGCTGGAGGAAAGAAGGAAGGAAGGGAGAGACGTTCAGTGCGTTCAGTGTAGGGAGGATGAAACAAGAGTGAGGGTCAGGAGGGGTAAGAATAGGGGTGAGGTGGACTAGTACATATTAGGAGGGAAGGGGGAGATTACCTCACTGAAATAATGTAAGGGAAGGTGGGGCTAAAAAATAGAGTTGATAAAAGGAACGGGTTGCAGCAAAGGAACAAGGGGTAGAAAGATAATAAGATAGCCAGTAATGGATGGGAGAGGGTGGCGCGAGGGACAATAGCTGGGACACTGTACAAAGACTGGCTTACAAGGGCGCAGGAAGAGTGGGAGGAGGGTAGATAAGGGATCAGGTGGAATAAGTGAAATAGAAAAGGATGAGAAGATAACAACCAGAGAGAGAGAGAGAGAGAGAGAGAGAGAGAGAGAGAGAGAGAGAGAGAGAGAGAGAGAGAGAGAGAGAGAGAGAGAGAGAGAGTCGACATTAAAAAGATTACATTCTCTATTCTGAATTCTTATCACGGCTCCTTTACCCCCTCTTTTTTTCTCTCTCTCTCTCTCTCTCTCTCTCTCTCTCTCTCTCTCTCTCTCTCTCTCTCTCTCTCTCTCTCTCTCTCTCTCTCTCTGCCTCTGTCTCATCTCATTTGTGTCACGGCATCAGGGGAGGAGGGGGGAATATAGGGAGGGGGTAGGAATTTCAGGTGTGTCTTTACCTAATTAGCATTCCACAGGTGTCCCGGTAGAGCGCCGGAGTTGAGCCTCTCCTTAGTAGAGCTCCGGCAGTAGTAGTAGTAGTAGTAGTAGTAGTAGTAGTAGTAGTTGTGATTGTAGTAGTAGTATGTAGTTGTTAGTTCTTGTGGTGTATGTATTTGGATAGTTGTACATTATATGTGTGTGTGTGTGTGTGTGTGTGTGTGTGTGTGTAGGTGATGTACTACGCAGATTTCTGCCTCATATTTCAACCGCATGTATTCATTCTTTACATCTATGTATGTGTAAGCTTGCATATGCACTCATTTAACATCATGTGTATGTATGTATGTATGCACGTATGTAGGAGAACCGTTATAAACGCCATGTTGTAAGGTGATTTATGATCGAGGGATAAATGGAGGGAGAGAGAAAGAGGGAGGAGAGGAGGAGGAGGAGGAGGAGGAGGAGGAGGAGGAAGAGGAGCAGGGGAACAGAAGCTTGATGAAAAGGGAGGGGAAGGAGAGGGAAAGAGAGGGATAAGAGGGCGGAGAGACGGGAGAGTAGTTAGGAGGAGAGTTGAAAAGGCTTAGAGGAGGGAGGTGGTGGTGAGTAAGGAGGAGGGATGAGGAAGAGAAGACACGACAGGAGAGAAGGATGGAGGAAAGTGAATGGGGGGGGGGAGGAGGGAAGGAGGGATAAGCGGTTGACGGAGAAAGTAATATATGAAGGTAATATTGTGGTTGAGGCGGTAATTAGATTATTAATGGAGAGAGAGAGAGAGAGAGAGAGAGAGAGAGAGAGAGAGAGAGAGAGAGAGAGAGAGAGAGAGAGAGAGAGAGAGAGAGAGAGTACACCATTATCAGCATTATTAAAAATCATAAAGGCAATGTTAGTCCTATCAGTGTCTCTCTCTCTCTCTCTCTCTCTCTCTCTCTCTCTCTCTCTCTCTCTCTCTCTCTCTCTCTCTCTCTCTCTTAGAACTATCTCACACACGCCTGAGCGCCTGGCATACGCTCGATGTCTGACTGTCAGGTGTCTTGGGCGAGAGGGAGGGAAGGGAGAACGCTCAAAGGGTCTTATCAGTGTTTGTTGTAGCACGGGAGGGAGGGAGGGAAGGAGAGTGAGAGGGAAGGAGGGAGGGAGGAGGGTAGGAGAGGAAAGAGAGCTCGATAGTGTACGTGGATGTATTGTTTTGATACAGTACAGAATTTAGCGTTTTGAGAGAGAGAGAGAGAGAGAGAGAGAGAGAGAGAGAGAGAGAGAGAGAGAGAGAGAGAGAGAGAGAGAGAGAGAATGTAACTTTATATTTTCAGTAAATATATTCATAGTTTCTTTTGTTCGCTTGTCTCTCTCTTTTTGGTCGTGTGCTTGTTTGCTTGATTGCCGCTTGTCTGTTTGATTATGCTCTCTCTCTCTCTCTCTCTCTCTCTCTCTCTCTCTCTCTCTCTCTCTCTCTCTCTCTCTCTCTCATACATATAGGTATATATCACTTTCACTCATTCATGCCTCCAGTTTCTATTCCTTAATCCTCTTTAACTCTCTACTTTCCTTCTTCCTTTCTAAGCTCCTTTTCCATATTTTCTCTCTCCCGCGTCCCTCATCACACACCCACGTAACTTTGCTTCGTCCCTCTGTAGTACATTCACGTAACTTTTCTGTCCCTCAATACACACCACAACTTTTCTGTCCTTCTTCAGCCACGTAATTTTTATTTTCTAGACACTTAGATAATTTTCCTGTACGTCTACACGCTCCCCCGTAAGTTTTCTGTCTCTCTGCACATGCCGGCTTAAGTTTCCTGTCTTCTGTCTGCCCTACTACTGTCTACTCTACTTTTTGGTCCCTCTAAACATATCCATCTAACGTTCCTGTCTACCGTCTACTCTACTTTTTGTCCCTCAACACCTACGTAACTTTCCTGCATCCCTCACCACTCACCCACGTGTCTCCTCCTCCTTCTCTTCCTCTCACAGATGGCCGCTACTGGGTGTTGCCGAGTGGTGAGCTTTTAATCCTGAGCCTCACCGCCACTGACGCTTACTCCCGGGTGTCCTGCCGCGCCTCCCACGCTTTTGACAACTCCCCCAGAGCGTCCAACACCGCCCGAGTCATCGTAACAGGTCAGTCTCGATGAAATATTGGTCTAAACTTAAGAAAGTTAGATTTAAAAATTAGATAACAAGGAACTGTTTGTCAGATGGAGTGGTAGATGAAGGGTATGGACTCAGTAATCAGGTTTTCAGTGTCGAATCGTCAGGGAACAAAAAAAAAAAAGAAAAAAAATAATATTAATAATAAAATAAATAAATAATGAGGATGATAGATGGAAATAGGTACGTAACTGTGTTTCGTACAAGGACTACTACGTGTAGGCCTGATGGCTTCTTGCAGCTTCCTTTATTTTCTTATGTTCTTGACTCATGTGTGTGTTGCGTGTGACTCTCCCTCTTCTAAGCTCACGGAAGTTAACGTTCTGTACCTGATGGGTGAGTTTGGTAGAAAGGAATAATGATTCGTAACTAAGGTGTTTTGGACCGAGCGATAGGCACTGGTCATTCATTCCGTATCTCTGTTGAGTGTGTGTTACGTTCAGTTCTTTCTCTTCTAAATTCACGGAAGTTGTTTGCCCTACGTCATCAGTGAATTTGATAGAAAGGAACAGCTTTTTATTTTTCGCAGCCAAGGTATTCTGGACCAAGCGATAGGCACTCGTCGCTCATTTCGTATCTCCGTTGACTTCCTGCAGGCGCTCTAAGGGTCGTGCAGGCCGCGGCAGGGCAAGATACGCCCCCTCTCCGCCGCTCCTCCCGCATCCCAGATGTCAGTGAAAAAAAGGCCATGGCTGCTTCAGTGCTCGCGTCATCGCAGCGGTATTGATAGCAAGTTAAAAATCGATGAATTTCAATACTGTTGCAGAAATATTCCGTTGCACTTTTTTTTTTCAATATTCATAAGGGATAGGTTGAAAAAAAAAATCAAACAAAAATAATATGTACAACAGTCTTCCTGGAATGTATAATGCTTCAGTCTCATTTCTACGCTCGGAAAATATTTCATATAATCGCATTTTCTCTTAGTATATTTCTTCGTATAACTTGCAGCAGTGTAAACATTCTATTAGGGAGGGAATATGAGGGTTAGTTAGCTCAGTGTACCGTTACGGATCCTTGCCTCAGTGTTTGCTGTGATTTGTTGCTGGTATTGGTTCGTAAGTAATCAAGACTTGCCTCCGCTCTTTCTACTCCAGTATTGAAAAGACTTGGCAAGTGTTTTGTTTCGCTTTCTGGAATCCGAGATGAAGTACGTAAGTTCCCGTGGTGCTCTCATTAGTATTATAGTTATTATTTTTGTTATTGCTGCCATTGGTAATAGAATAGGGATGCACTAGTTTATACCAAGGACAAGATAGTTGTGTCACTCTGTCCAAAATAACCTGTACGTTACCTGCTTTCCTTATTAATTACCACTTGTCGCCTAGATAACGAGAAAATAGCGTGAGGTAGAAGAAAGTACCTATTTCTCTAACTTCAGCTCATGATAAACTTCAGATAGTTGTAGTCGTCTCCGCCGGTTTTTCTCATCCCCCCACCAGCTGCTAACTCTGTAAAAGGGCCTTATCCGTCCATGTAAGGAGTATACTTCACATGCATGTGGGGTTCCACTCATACCGCTCTTTTAGACAGGATGAAATCAAAGGCTTTTCATATTATCAACTCCTTTTCTCTACCAGACTGTCTTCAGTCTCTCTCTCATCGCCGCAGTATTGCATCTCTTGCTATCTTCTACTGCTATTTTCATGTTGACTGCTCTTCTGCTCTTTCTAACTGCATGCCTCTCATCCCGTGGCCTCGCTGCACAAGACTTTCTTCTTTCTCCCACCCCTATTTTGTCCACCTCTCTAATGCAAGAGTCAACCAGTATTCTCAATCATTCATCCCTTTCTTTGGTAAACTCTGGAACTCCCTTCCTGTTTCTGTATTTCCTCCTTCCTATGACTTAAACTCTTTCAAGAGTGAGGTTTCAAGACATTTATCCTTTAATTTTTAACGACCGCTTTTGATTCTGTTCGGGGACCGGCACCTCAATCGGCCTTTTTTTTAATAATTTTGTTGCCCTTGGCTAGTGCTCCTCCTACATAAAAAAAATAAAAAAGCAATAAT
>NC_087182.1:8148754-8161254 GCF_035594125.1 Scylla paramamosain
CTTAATATAACATTTTTCTATTTTTCTCATTAAGGTGTCTGTTTTTTTCTTTCTGTTCTTCTGTTCTTTTTTTTCTGTTTTTCTGTTTCTTTGTCTTTTTTTTTTTTTTTTTTTAAATTTTCATGCTTTCTATCTTCTCATTCTTCCTCCTTTCTTTCCTTTCCTCTATTCTTCTTTTCCATCTCTACATTCTTGCTTTTCTTTCACATTCTTCCTCTTTCTTTCCTTCCCTTCTTTCTTTTACTTTTCCTTCTCCATTCTTTTCTTTTCCCTTCCCTTCATTCTCCCTCTTTTCTTTCATTCTCTTCATTCTTCCTATCCTCCTTTTTTCCATTTCTACTTTCCTTCTCCATTCTTTTTTTTTCTTTTCCTCCATTCTTCATCTTTTTCCTTCCCTTCATTCATCTTTTCCATTCCTTTCATTTTTCTCCTTTTCTTCCTTCCGTTCTTTTTTTTAAATTTCTTGCATTTATCCCATTTTCTATCCCTTGATTATTATAATTTTCATTTCCTCCATTCTTCTTCTTTTCCTTTTCTCCATTCATCAGATCAAGAAAGAAAATAGGTTTGAGGGCTATTAATAATTTTGAGAGAGAATTTCCTTTTTCCTTTTTTCCTCTTTCCTATTTTCCTCTGCAATGATTGTGCTTATATTTTCCTGTAACTATATTTGTCCTTTGTATCTTTTCTTTTTTTTTCTCTAAGCATCACAAAGTTATTGTATTCTGGTAGATTATCTCTCTCTCTCTCTCTCTCTCTCTCTCTCTCTCTCTCTCTCTCTCTCTCTCTCTCTCTCTCTCTCTCTCTCTCTCTCTCTCTCTTACCTGCAACGATTGATTTTATATTTTTCCCGTTAACTATTTTTGTCATTCACTTTCTTTTTCCTTTTTTCCTTTTTTTTCAAGTGGGATTTTTCTTTATTCTTTGTCCAACGTTGTTCATATTTTCTTTTATATCGGTCGATGATTTACCTGGGTGTGTACGAGAGAGAGAGAGAGAGAGAGAGAGAGAGAGAGAGAGAGAGAGAGAGAGAGAGAGAGAGAGAGAGAGAGAGAGACCGAATCTATTTATTCTCAGCCAAACGTGAAACAAAAATACATATCTCTTTATACTGAATACTGACTAATGACGGACTAATTAACGAAATAAAATACAGTATGGAAAAAAAAAAACGGGCTCATAGAATGAAGCATGAAAATGGAGCACGACATTGAAAAGAGAGAGAGAGAGATAAAAAAAAAGAGGAAAAAGAGAGAGAGAGGGAGAAAAAAAAATGGAATGCGTATCCTTTAAACAAGAAATGGAACTCACTTTCCAATATTTCTGGAACTAAACAAAAAGTAAGTCATATATTTTGGAGGCACTCTGGGGGGGTGGAAGAGAGAGAGAGAGAGAGAGAGAGAGAGAGAGAGAGAGAGAGAGAGAGAGAGAGAGAGAGAGAGAGAGAGAGAGAGAGAGAGAGAACTGGAGATGAACAGTGCTGGCAGAGGGAGAAAGCATTGAGAATAGAAAAAAAAATATATGCATAAAAAGTAAAGAAAAAGAAAGCAAAACAGAAGTTGCCAGAGAGGAAGGTCTGGCCTGCATAGTGGAGGTGGATCCCTTGTCCTGCTCTGAATGTTTTACTCGTCCTGGGAGCGGTGGTGGTGGTGGTGGTGGTGGTAGTGGTGGTGGTGGTGGTGGTGGTGGTGGTTCTTTTGCCACTGTTGTTGTATCGTTTTTAGTGCTCTGGTGTTGGTGGTGGTGGTGGTGGTAGTGGTGGAGGAAGCAGTTTTTTTTTTTTGGTGGATTTTGTGGTGGAGTTTGTGGTGGTTTCATGTTATTTGGTGTTGTATTTTCCTGTAGTTATATATTTTTTTTACTAAGATTACTGTTATTATTATCATCTTCAGCGGCAGGAGCAGCATCATCCCTACCATCTTCATCTTAATTTTCATCATCATCATCATCATCATCGCTAGTTATAGTAGTAATCATAGTAGTAGTAGTTATAGTAGTATTAGTAGAAGTAGTAGTAGTAGTAGTAATAGTAGTAGTAGTAGTAATAGTAGTAGTAGTAGTAGTAGTAGTAGTAGTAGTAGTAGTAGTATCAGATAACCACCTTTTGAAATAATAAGAATTTTAACCATGGTCAGTTCGTGTCTGCAGAGATGTGTCAATTTTAAATCAGATCCATTTTTTTTTTTCTACGACCACCATCACCAGGTATATAGTACTGCACATTTAATTAGAAGACAGATAGCGATATTGACTTTCACTGGTATGGTATTTTTTGTTTCTTTAATATCTAGAGTATTAGGAAATTGTTTGCTTCTACGTTCTCTTCTCTTCCTGTCTTCCTCTTTCTCTTGCATTTATTCTTTGATTATATGAAAAAATAAATAAGAAAAAAAAATAGGTCATGGTAAGTATAACTTGAGAGATTAAAAAAGAATTATGGAAAAAAAAAAATAAGCAAGAAAAACTAACATCGCACACTCACTTAAGCATTTAGTAGAACACTGACCGACACACACACACACACACACACACACACACACACACACACACACACACACACACACACACACACACACACACACACACACACACACACACACACACACGCCCCTGAAGGCGCCGCGCACGGACCGGTACAGACTCAGTGCGATTCCCACCATGGTGCGAGCCATCAATCAATAGTATTTCCCTCCTAGATTAGTATTACCGTTAGGATTAATGTTAAGTTTTTCCCCATCCCCTATGTACATTTTCAGTTTGTCAACTGCCTAAATAATAAACCGTTTATTATTATTTATTATTATTACACACACACACACACACAAGATAGATTTCTTGACCACGAGACCTGTGTCTAAATCATCCATCCAAATAAACATGGTAAATTACATACCAAAACAATGAAACCCATTAAGAACAACTACGAAAAAAAAAAAAAAAAACTTTTAATGCGCGCGCGCACACACACACACACACACACACACACGAAGAATAGGATATGGTATAGGACAGACATTGCTTTTTTATAAGAGAATTTATTCTAAAACACCTCTGCGCCGCACCTAAACTGCGTTCAAAAGATTCTAGTTGAAGTTACACAGGCTGCCAATGGTATTTTTATGGATCTAGTGATAGGTTAACAAGATTTCTACATTATTAACACGAGAAAGGAGTCTTGAGAACCCGGCTAATTATATATGTGGCCTTTGAAAATGGTGGTGGTGAGAGAGAGCAAAGCGTTTCTGAATACGGGGCAGAGTGTCAGAGCGGACAGTGAGAGGAGCGAGAGAGGGAGAAATAACATGGAGTTGGTAGGGAGCCAGAGACAACACAGAGGCAAGAGGAGGAGGAAGAGGAGGAGGATTGGTGGGGGGAGGAGGAGGAGGAGGAGGATGGGGCTTCAAAACACCTCCCCCCTATACACGATAACTTTCCCTCCCAGGACCTGTTCGGCGTGTAGAGTTGGTAGAGATAGCTTAAAATATTCATACTGTTTCAGACGCCCTAGAGGGGAAGGGGGAGGGGTGGTGGCGGTAGTGATGGTTGTGAGAATGGTCGTGATAATGTTAGTGGTGACAATGGTAGTTGTGGCGGTGGTGGTAAAAATTAAATGGTGATGGTGGTAGTGGCAGAGATTGTGATGGAATATGAAAACTATGGCTATTATTGCAAGAGAGAGAGAGAGAGAGAGAGAGAGAGAGAGAGAGAGAGAGAGAGAGAGAGAGAGAGAGAGAGTACGCACAAATAGCAAACCAACTCCTGTAATGCTAATAAGTGTGATACTCAAGTTTCCCTCTCTCTCTCTCTCTCTCTCTCTCTCTCTCTCTCTCTCTCTCTCTCTCTCTCTCTCTCTCTCTCACAATGGCTCCCTGCCGCTCATTTACAGCGATACATTTTACATTTCAAGTGGAGTTTTATGATTATTATTTTTACTATCTTTTCCTGGCGATTCTCTGCCTCATTATCCTTCACAATTTCGACTGGTGGAAGAATTAAGAGCTTTAATTCTCTCTCTCTCTCTCTCTCTCTCTCTCTCTCTCTCTCTCTCTCTCTCTCTCTCTCTCTCTCTCTCTCTCTCTCTCTCTCTCTCATAATCATCATCATCATTGGTTACATACAAAAAATGACCATATTTTTCATATTTTGTTCTCTGTAATTCCTAGCAGTCTATTTATTTTTCATTTCATTCTACCAATTTTGAAATTCAGATATTAAGGGAGAGAGAGAGAGAGAGAGAGAGAGAGAGAGAGAGAGAGAGAGAGAGAGACCACGGATAGGAAGAATGATAACTTATAATTAGAGACGATATAAGAATAAAAGAAAGGCAGAAAGTGTAAGTTCTTTATAAGAAAGAAAAAGAAGAAAAAGGAGGAGGAGGAGGAGGAGGAGGAGGATCTAGCGTGGACAACTAACACTAATTGCTTCAAACTTGGTGCGACTCCTTCTCCTCTTCCTACTCCTACTCCTCCTCCTCCTTCCTCAAGTATCCTGAGCATATTACCCGACCACCCACCCTTCTGCTTCCTTTCCTTCCTCTCACTAATCAACCAAACTTTCTCTCTCTCTCTCTCTCTCTCTCTCTCTCTCTCTCTCTCTCTCTCTCTCTCTCTCCCCCTATTTTCCAACAGTAATGTAATAATAATGTCTTTGGCTTCCATATCCTTCCTGATGAGAGAGAGAGAGAGAGAGAGAGAGAGAGAGAGAGAGAGAGAGAGAGAGAGAGAGAGAGAGAGAGAGAGAGGATGAGGCCATTAATTAGATCCCGGTCGCGTATCGAGGCCGGTGAGCAGAGCCGTAGATCGAAGACACACATTAGCGGGACTGAGCGATGCCGAGATGCGTGAGGGGAGACTTGGCTGGCGGCTTTGTTGCGGCTGAGAGGAGCGACTGTGGCACGTACTCGTATTCTAGAACGCTTTGCCTTCTCACCACTACTTTCAAAGATTACATGGCTCTAAGAGAGATAATAATTTAGAAATCTTATTAATATGGTAATAGAACTGTAAAAAAAAAAAATCCTTAAAAATCCGTGTAATTTATTAAAAACGCGTTACACACTCACTACGACAGAGATGATCACCCGGTTTCTGAACAGTGGTCCTCCTTTTATTGATATAGAAATCATGTTAATCTGTCACTACAACCATAAAAACATGCTTAACTTCAACTCGAGCCTTTTGAAATAAAGGAGGTGCGGTGAAGTAGTGCTTCATATGGGCCACAGTGTGTGTGTGTGTGTGTGTGTGTGTGTGTGTGTTTCTCTCTCTCTCTCTCTCTCTCTCTCTCTCTCTCTCTCTCTCTCTCTCTCTCTCTCTCTCTCTCTCTCTCTATATATATATATATACATTGATATTATTAAGCTTTTAGCCTTTCCTTTCTTCTCCATCCTACTCTAACTCTCAAGGCATTCATTCCTCCTCTTTCTTTTCCTCCTTCTCAAACTCGTTCTTCTGAAACTCCTCCTCTTCCTCCTCCTCCTCCTCCTCCTCCTCCTCCTCCTCCTCCTCCTCCTCCTCCTCCTCCTCCTGAACAAAGGTGCTAGCAGTACACAAAAGCGAGGGTCCGGAAGATAGCGTGCCAAATAAAAGCCGCGCACACAGAGTAAGGAGAGAAATGGATTGCCGTGTTGTGTTAGTTGTGTGTTCTCATTATTAATCTTCTCTCATGGTCGTGGTGAAAGAATTCTCTTATTTCCCTCCCTCGTTCGTTGTTCTGAAATGTATATTTATTGTTTTCTTTTTTTTTCCTTAGTATTATTATTTTTTTTAATTTCTGTATTTTTGGGTTGTGTAATTTTTTTTTTCATGTTTCGTTTTTTTTTTTTTATGGCTACTATTTTATTTTTTTTTATTTTTCACGGGTTAATGATTCTGGTCAAGAGCTAGAAAATATACATGTAAATAAGTAAAGCCTATATACTACTCCCAAAAATGTCAATTGCAGAATACTGAAAAAAAAAGAAAAAAAAAATGTTGCCTAGTTTAGTTCATGTATTTGTGTTTGTATTATGTAGCGTATATTTTATAAGCAGTAATATGTTTAGTTTATGAGTATATTTCATTTCCACCTCCTAATTATCTCGCCCCACAAAAATATAATTGTATTCATTTTCTGAACTAAATTTACGCTGGAAGGATACCAAGTTCTCTTTCACTCTCTTTCTCTCTCCTCTCCGGTTGCCAAATCTCGTCAGGAATATTTCGTTACGTTATTACGCCAGCGGGGAGGAATGGCGGCATTAGCCAGGCCAACGATGCCTCCTCTACTCCAGTGTATCTCCACGCTCATACCTCGTGTTCAGTTTTACTCCGCGGGTCATGGCTTCTGCTGATTGTATAGCTGTTTTATGATGTATAACGCGAGGCTGACTGATGCACGATGATTCACTGAAGCTACGGTAGTTGTCATATTTCGCCACACGCATTAGTTTACCTTCGCCTTGTTTACTTCGTGTATTTACCTTCTCTGCCTCCAATGAGAAAGGATGAGAGATGGACAGTAAAAGGGAAGGTTGATGCATGGTAGTATACATCATTCATACGTTATCCATTTACCGTGAGAAAGGCAATGAAATTGCAAAGGTTTGTAGCAAGTATTATGTCGATGCGTTACTCAGCTCCTGTTCTCCTTTAGTATTCCTTATCTCTCCCTGTCCTTCCCTCCTTCATTCTTATCTTGCTTCACTGCTGTCATCCTTAACCTTGCTGGCCGCCTTGGCTCTCCCTTGCAATCGTTCACGTGGATGCTGGACGAGAAATACAAGACGTGTGTGTGTGTGTGTGTGTGTGTGTGTGTTAGGCAAATGCTAGTCAGGAAAAGGAGGCAACGGAAGGCGAAAAAGGGAAAAGAAAAAAGCACTGCGTAGAAAAGAGTGCAAGGGAAAAGAAAGAGTGTATGGGGAGTGTGTTTTTCTGTCCCGCTTGGTGTGTTTGTGTTTTTTTTACCACTGCGCTGCTCTGTTCGTCTGTCTGTGTTTGTCTGTGTGTTTAGTTTGTGCGTCTATTTGTTTGTCCAGCCTGTTTGTGTTGTGTTTCCGTCTCTCTCTCTCTCTCTCTCTCTCTCTCTCTCTCTCTCTCTCTCTCTCTCTCTCTCTCTCTCTCTCTCTCTCTCTCTCTCTCTCTCTCACCGCCTCCTTCTCTCCTTAGGTGAGCCGCTGGTCAGTCGCCCGCAGTTGATCCTACGCCGTGACCTGGTGCGTCCTTGGGTTCGAGATGACCTCCTGCTGCCCTGCGTTGCGAGAGGTCACCCTTCGCCATCTGTCACGTGAGTTCCTCTTTACATTACACCGTCAGGTATATAAAACAAAAAGTCAATTTCCCCCATTCACATGCACACAAAAAATATAAATACCACACTGAGATTAAATATGAGGAAAATATTGAATTCGTTATTGTAATCTGTATTTATTCCCCCAGCGGGAACGAGGCCGAAGGCCTCGCTTCTTGTGAGATTCTCATTTTGTTACTGCACATCTGTGCAGCCCACCGCTCCGCCTCTCCTCTGGAGGGTGCAACGATGATTTCCTCAGGAGCACCTTATGGTGTCCATCGCATATAATTGCGATTTCAGTCTCGGAAACACCTCCAAGTGTGTAACTTTTGATGACGCATCTTTCTTATTTTATGACATTTCTTTGTCAGACTCACCGTTTTGTCGTATTTTGCATATTTCCGACTTATCCGCATGTGAGCGAAGGTTTCTTCCTTGCAACTCGCGCAGCTATCGCCTCATTACTACAGCTCGAGCTCGAGCGCTCAAAATGCGCGAATTAGATGCCATAACTCACTTCATATACGGATAGCCAGTTTTGGTTGACACCATCAGACTCAGCAGTGACTGCAGAATCAAGATGTATTGTAAAAACTTGCAAGAGAAAAAAGTATTACGACGAGTTGAACTGTGAAGATGTTAAAAAGAATGTTTATAACATGTTTTACTTATGATCGCTATTTTTAACAGTTTAATCATTGAATGCTAAAATATATTACTACATTAAGTAGGAAAAACTTTCGTGAGCACGATAGTGCGATCAGAATGCAAGTAAACATATAGTCGTTTGTAGCAACATGTCCCTCGCTGCAACCATCACGGCGGCGCGACACGGGCGTGGCGTGTGTAGGCGGGCTCCGTATGACCAGATCTGCGACGCTCACCTCCTACCCGTTGGAGGAATGTCCTTTAAGTTGTTTCGCAGCTTTAAGCACCTATTACCTGTTTTTTTTTATTTTTTTTTTTTATATATATGTTTGTTTCGGTGTTCTTTGCAGGTGGTACAAGGAAGACGAGACTCGCGGCCGTGTGGACGTGAAAGCAGGTGGAGGCGGCGGACGGCTCAGAGTGGTGGAGGGCCAGCTTGTCATCACCGGGGCCAGGATGGACGACTCTGGTTTCTACCTCTGCTTCGCCAACAACTCCGCCGGCACGGACTCCTACAGGTAGCACTGCTTTGCCCTTTCCTATATGACACGTGGCTCCTTCATCACAACCTAACCTAACCCAACCCAACCTAAACAAAACTATCTGACACGTGGCTTCTTCAGCACAACTTAACTTAACCTAAACTATTTGACACGTGGCTCCTTGATCATAATCTAACCTAACCTAACCTACATGTATGTGAAACGCGAATCCTTGATTACAACATAACCTAACCAAACCTAACTCAACGTAATCTAACCTTATCAAACCTAGCCTAACCTAACTCAACCTAACTTAACTTTACCTAACCTAACTTAGCCTAACCTAAATCAACCTAACTTAAACTAATCTAATTCAGCCTAATCTAACCTAACCCATTTGACTCGTGGTTCCTAGATTACAATCTAAACTAATCTAACCTAATCTAATCTAACTTACCCTTACTTAACCTAACGTAACCCAACCTAACCTAACCTAACCTGCTTGATATGTGGTCCTTGTTCACAACCTACTAACTCAACCTATGTGACCGTGGCTCCTAGATCACAACCTAACCTAACCTAACTTAACCTAACTCACCCTATCTAACACGTGCTTCCTTGACCACAACTAAACCTTACCTAACTAGACCTAACCTAACCTACCATAACAGAACATAACCTAATCTAATTTAACTCAATCTTTCCTATTTGACACTTGTTTCCTCGATCACAAACTGACCTAACCTAAATGAAGAACGGGAGAGAGGATAAAATGAAAGAGAGAAAAGATAAGAAAGAAAAAAAGCAGGAATGGGATACTAGTATGAAAGGGAGAAAGGTTTGAAGGAGTTGAAGGAAAGAGAGAGAGAGAGAGAGAGAGAGAGAGAGAGAGAGAGAGAGAGAGAGAGAGAGAGAGAGAGAGAGAGAGAGAGAGAGAGAGAGAGAGAGAGGAGGATTGATGATATAAGAGAAATCTAGACTACAAGTAGAGACAGGAATCAGGGGAGGATAAAGAAAAAAAGGAGGAAGGGGGAGAGAACGATTAGAGAAGGCGATTAAGAAGGAAGGGAGGAAGGGAGGAGAGAAAGAAAGACAAGGAAAACGTAGGAAAAAAGGAAAAGAAGACCCAAAGAAGAAAGGAATTAATGAAAGAGAAAAACTGGAGGACTACGTAGGGAAAGAAGAAAGGAAAGAAAGCAAGATAGAGGAAAGAAAGCGAAAAGGGGTGAGGAGGAAGAAGGAAAAGAAGAGAGATGAGGCAGAAAGTAGAGGATGGATGAAGAGAAACGGAGGAGAGAGGGAGAGATAGAATGGTAAGAAGAGGAGCGGAGGTAGGGAAAGGGAAAGGAAGGATGAAAGGAGAGAAGGGGATTAGGAAAGTCAAAAAATGAAGGGCGTGAAGGGAGATAGGGACGGGTGAGGGATGAGGGGGAAGGATGAGAGAAAGGTGGGAAAGAGGGTGGAGGAAGATGTAAAGGGAGAGGAAATAGACCAAAGGGGAAGGGACTAGGAGGAGGGGAGGAGAGAAGATAGATAAAAGGTGGGAGAGAGAGAGAGAGAGAGAGAGAGAGAGAGAGAGAGAGAGAGAGAGAGAGAGAGAGAGAGAGAGAGAGAGAGAGAGAGAGAGATCCCTTTCTCAAGGGCTGTTAGTAGCTCACATTTGTATGACTGTCTAGCCAGCCTGTCTGTTTGTCAATTTGCTCTCTCTCTCTCTCTCTCTCTCTCTCTCTCTCTCTCTCTCTCTCTCTCTCTCTCTCTCTCTCTCTCTGTGTGTGTGTGTGTGTGTGTGTGTGTGTGTGTGTGTGTGTGTGTGTGTGTGTGTGTGTTTATGCATTAACAAAAAAATATATATACTCTAATAACACTAGGAATATATATATATATATATATATAATATATATATATATATATATATATATATATATATATATATATATATATATATATATATATATATATATATATATATATATATATATATATATATATATATATAATATATATATTTCTTCAGGCGTTGTAATTTATGCCAACATGTAACTGAATTAAAACACTCACTAATTAAATTCCACACAAAAGTCAGTAAGAAAGATAAAAGTCAGTCAGGAGCGTAATATATTTTTCCCCGAAAGATAAACAAACGCTGATTGGCTGCGTGGGGAGAGCGGGATGGCCAATCAGGAGCGGAGCCTCCCCTTCCCGGCGTCCAATCAGCAGCTTTCCTGTCTCTCTTCACTCAATTACTCCATTAAAATCCTTTCTCCAACTTTATGATCTAATTACCATATTACCTTTGGCGAATAAAGCCCGTTTTTTGATGGGCTAAAGGGATTAATTAAATATACCGAGGACACCGCTTTAAGTACACTAAGGGAAGATAGTTCATTAGGTTAAACTTATGCATGCTGGTTGCCTTATCCCTCCTTCCTATTTATTTCTCGTAATTTTCTTTCCCTCCTCCATAGTTTCTTTCTCAGATTACGTTGTTGTTGCTACTGTTTTCATTTCTATCTTTTAGTTTTCTTTCTCTCACTCTCCTCGTTCTCGTTCTCTTTATTTTTTGTCTCCTCCTCCTCCTCCTCCTTCTCTTCATTTCTCTCTCTCTCTCTCTCTCTCTCTCTCTCTCTCTCTCTCTCTCTCTCTCTCTCTCTCTCTCTCTCTCTCTCTCTCTCTCTCCTCGTCTCCTCCACCTCCACCTTTCGTTTTTATTTTTTTGACAGTCGATTTTCTTGTTTTCTCGCTGTCCGTCATTTTTTATCCTCTCTATAAGAAACATCTTCCCTTCCCACTCCTCTTCATTCCTCCTCTCTTATTTTTTCCCCTCCTTCTTCATTCTTCCTTGCAGCTTCACTTTTCTCATGCATTTTTTTTTTTACTCTAGCTTTCACTCCTCTTTCCTCTTCGGTATGTCCCTCTTTATTTCCGCCCTGGCTTCTTGCTTCTAGTCTTTGGCGCTCTTCTGGAAAAGGGGAGGAATTAAGAAAGTTTGCAAGCGTCTTAAGAGTCTTAGGGTTAATCTTGTTTTCCAGGAAGGTTGTGTTTGTTATTGCTGATGGTGGTGGTGGTGGTGGTAGTGGTAGTGGTAATGGTGGTGCTAATAGTGGCTCAGGTTTTGACTTCTGCTTCTGTTACTACCTTGATTCGTTTTAGCTTTAAATGCCTCTCTACCTTTTAATCTGTATTTCACTGTCTATTTTTTTTTATTTCATAATTCGTTCTGTTACTTATTTCTTTTTTTATTCCCTTTGTTAATTGTTTACATTTTTTTCCTTCATTGATGTTTTATTTCGTGTTACTGTTTTTTTTTTTCTAAATCTATATCCAGTTTCTTGCCTCTATTCATCATAAGTTTCGTCTTAAAATGGTATATTCATTACATAAATATTTCACATTTGCTGTTTTAATTTCATGCACTATAATATAATCATGTATAAATTTCAAAACATGTCATTATATTCTTCATTAATCTATTATTTTTTTTTTTTTTTATCGTAACCTTAAATATCTTCATTGTATATAGCATTATATCTATACATTTCATGCAGCGTTGTAATCTCACTATGTATTAACCTCACGTAATATCGCTTTGGTCTTCCTTAGTCTGTTATTTTTTGCTTTGATCGCGTAGTACAATGTCACTTGCAAATGTTGGGTGCGTGGTCGGGCAGCGCAGCGCCTTCTATGTTAATGATCTGTTTTCCAAGTATCGTGGCGGCGAAATAAAAGCTTAGTGTTGCAAATGTTGATAGAATCGCACTGCAGGTGTCGATGGTGTTTTGTTTCAGATGCGAAGGTGTGCAGTGTTGCGTGCCGTGTTATGTGCAGCTATTATTATTTATTTATTTATTTATTTATTTATTTATTTATTTATTTATGTATGTTCTTTTATATATATGTATGTGTGTTTTGGTGTGTGTGTGTGTGTGTGTGTGTGTGTGTGTGTGTGTGTGTGTTTGTTTGTGTAATTTTCTAAGTGCTTCTCAAAATCCATGTTTAATTTTACTTATCATAACGTACAGTCCTGTCACTTTACATAAAAAAAAAAAAAAAAAAAAAAACGTTTGCATCGGAACCTTTCAGAGTGAATGTTCAGGTGCGGGA
>NC_087182.1:8166254-8168754 GCF_035594125.1 Scylla paramamosain
GTGTTATTCGAATGAAGTCACAAATGTAATTTTGTTATTAGTAGCTTTACCTTTTTATTGACGCTTTGAACTCTCATAAGGACTATTCCAAAGCTCACTGAGGTTAATAAGCGGGTTATCATGTGTGTTTACCCAACAAATAATAAAGAATCCTTATCTAATTATCACTACCAAGGTAGTGTCTTGTTTGACGTGGGCGTCCATGAAACGCCACCTGCCTGTCTTTAGCCAATATTATCAAGTCGAGCACTTTTGTAACTCGTGGAATATCGTCTAATAAGTTGTCCATATAATTTATTATTTTTTTCTTCCTCTTGCTCATCGGTCTTCTACCCCTAAGAAAGTCTAGTTATTTCCATTAGAACCTGTGAAAGACGAGTTCAGATGCTGAATTGTTTGAGAATACTAACCCAGCTTCTCCTTGCTTGACTTTTTAGAGGGAAGGCGATCTGTGGTGTATGACTTTCGTTCCCATAGTGACTCGAAGGGGCGAGTGAAGCAGGATCTGTAAGTGGCTGGGAAATAAAGTTAGACTCGTGATAGGCAACGAGAAGGAGGTTAAATAGCGAGAGACGCGGAGAGATCAGTGAGTTCAAGAGCTTCATTACCAGAGGCTTGGAACGATGTCATTGCAATTATATATCTTCTGTTCAAGGTTGCAGGACACTTGTTTAAGGTTCTAAGTTCATGGTATTAAAGGAACACACACACACACACACACACACACACACACACACACACACACACACACACACACACACACACACACACACACACACACACACACACACACAGAGAGAGAGAGAGAGAGAGAGAGAGAGAGAGAGAGAGAGAGAGAGAGAGAGAGAGAGAGAGAGAGAGAGAGAGAGAGAGACGAATTAAAAGTTAAGCGATATTGTTAGTGTTCTGATTTCTCTCGTGATATTGCAGATGATGTATCACATTTGATTTTTTTGTCCGACCAGCTGCACATTTTATCATTCTCTCTCTCTCTCTCTCTCTCTCTCTCTCTCTCTCTCTCTCTCTCTCTCTCTCTCTCTCTCTCTCTCTCTCTCTCTCTCTCTCTCAATCTCTTTTTATCTCTCATATATTCCTTTCCTATCTGAGTATTGACCGCACTGCCAATCGGTCAATATCTTACAGTTTTTTATATATTTTTTGTTTATATCTAGATTCCCATATAATTCCCATCGTCTGTGCATCTCCCGTTCTCTTACCTTCAGGGTGTTAGTGCTGAGTCATTCATAAGCTTCATAAGATTCGACAAATTTATGGACGAGGGTGATAGGTGGAAACAGGTAGTTATATTTCATACAGGAACTGTCACTTGTAGGACTGATGGTTTCTTGCTGCTTCTCTTATATTCTTATGCATATTCTGCACACTGCACACTGGTTAACACCGCAAAATAACGTGAGATATCCGTGTTTTTATAATTTCTCAGGCCGCTCACCTCAGCTGGACGAGCGCGCCTAAAGAAAAGGTGAACATGGCTGCCTTTCTTATGTTCCTATCTCCGTTCAGGTGTCTCGAGAGGACGGTGGAATGTATCAGTGCTTGGCCAAGAACGACGAGGACGCTGCACAGGGAGCCTCGCAGGTCGACTTAGGCGGTGAGTACCAGAGTGTGTGTCTATGCGAGCGTGTGTTGTGTTAGCTTTTGCCTCTCAGCGGAGATTATAACTTGGTTCACGTGACTTTTTTTTATCTGACGCTTCGTGGAATGTAAAAGCTTATTCATTTCGCTCCGTCCGTCCTGTGTGTGTGTGTGTGTGTGTGTGTGTGTGTGTGTGTGTGTGTGTGTGTGTGTGTGTGTGTGTGTGAATTTATCGGTTTGTTTGTTTAGTTTATGTGTTTTAGTTTTAGATGGATTACTTCTTTTTATTTATTTTTTTTTGTAAACTGGTTCTATATTTACTCACCGTTTTATCTTTTTTTTTTTTTTTCTGGTGCGTTACCTACAGTGAAGTGACGGCGTTAACCCCAAGTTATGATGACGAGCAGAGAGCGAGAGCGAGAGAGAGAGAGAGAGAGAGAGAGAGAGAGAGAGAGAGAGAGAGAGAGAGAGAGAGAGAGAGAGAGAGAGAGAGAGAGAGTCTTCCAATATTACAAGGAAACAGGGCTCTGACTTTCTTAAATCAAGCCAATTTGTGTTCCTGTGTTATATTACCTAGAAGTAAGAAAAGGTGTGACCATGAGAGAGAGAGAGAGAGAGAGAGAGAGAGAGAGAGAGAGAGAGAGAGAGAGAGAGAGAGAGAGAGAGAGAGAAATTGATGTATAAGCACGGATATAAAGTGCAGACAGTGAAAGGCACGAAAGAGATGAATGGGCAGGGAGAATGTCACACAAAAATAGGAACAGACAGAAAAGAGACGTAATAACACAAAGATAAACACACGAGGCGGGAAACACTGCGCTCCATAAAATGAGAAAACAGCATGTGAAATAAAAGAATCGGGCGCGTTTTTAAGAGCATAATGGACGGATGGACAGACGGACAG
>NC_087182.1:8176254-8186254 GCF_035594125.1 Scylla paramamosain
TAAACACCAATTCCTTTTATCTGTAATGCGTGTCTTTCTCTATTCCTTTGTCTCCGATTCCTGCATTAACTTTTCTCACTCAGCCTGTGTTCTGTTCTCGCGCCCAATCTCTCCATTGCGTTTGTTTCGCCCAACCATTAGCGACGCATTTCCTCGACGCATGCCAGTTATTAACTCCAAGATAGAAATAACCTCCTCTTCCATTCCAAGATATCTCATTTACGCATTCCCCTTCTCTGTCTCTGTCCTTAAAATGACTAATCTTTCCTGCATTGCCACGTGTATCATTAATGTATGTTCCCTTTAACTTTGAGTCTCAATAATTTAAGTTCATTTCCATGTGTCTCATCTCTCAAAACTTTTTTTTTTTCTGTAAAATAACCTTTCATTGTTTTTTTCTTGATCTGTCTCATCTCTCTATACTTTCTTTCTACCAGGTAATCTTTTTTTTTTTTTTTTACGTATTTCATTTATATGCCATCTTTTCTATCATACATCGATAATTTTATCTTCTACTTTAATGTATTTAATTTCTTTACATCCTGTCACTGAAAGTAATGGTAATCTTTCATTTTATTTCTACATGATCAATTTATCCACCTTTTCTCTATTTTTTATTCTTCCACTTATATTCCTTAGTTTCCTGCTTTATATTTTCCATCTCTGCCTCTTATTTTTCTATCCCCTCTTTATTTACTTTTTCATTTTCCCTCTACACATCTTCCACCACCTCCATTTCTAGTATGTATTTCATCTCATTACCTCTCCCATTTCTCTAACTTCTCTCATCTACTATTTTCTCCTCCATCTTTACATCTTATCTCTCAACCTCTCTCATTTCTTCCATGTCCTCTATTTCCTGGATTTCTCCTCGTTTTACCTCTTCCCTCTCTATGTCTCTCATCTCCGTCCATCCTTCTTATCTCCATATTTGCATCTTTCCTTTCTACCTCTCTCATCCCTCTACCTCCATAGTTTCTCCTTCACATCTCTTCATTCTATTTCTCTCATCTCTCTACCTTTTCCATTTATCCATCTTTATTTACATCTTCTCTCTCTACCTCTTTCATTTGCCTACCTCCTCTCACTGTACCTTTTTCCTCCACGCAGCTTCCATCTCCATCTCTCTCTCTCTCTCTCTCTCTCTCCTCTTCTCTCTCTCTCTCTCTCTCTCTTCTCTCTCTCTCTCTCTCTCTCCCCTCCCTCACGGCCAATATTTGCACAGCTTCAGTAATTATGCCTCCCCCTGTGTGTGGTCATGCCCCCAGCTGTGTGTATATGCTCCCTTACATTCCATTAAGCACAGCATGCCCTCTTATGCTCCGATGGCACCGATATATGCTCCCCAAGATGTGCTCCATTACCCGCCATGTTGCAATCTGTCTTTCAAGTGATTCCTTTTGATTTTGTTTTAATGATGTTTGGTTTTTTCCGCGTGTTTTCTTTTTTGTCAACTTTGTAATGTGCGTGTAGTGTGTCTTATTTTTAATTTTGTGTTGTTTTTCATGTAATTTCTCGTGTATTTGCCTGTGATGTAGTTTGTTTCTCCCTGCTTTCTCCTATTCCTCCTCTTTTTTCCTCTTATATTTCCTCCTCCTTCATCTCCTACTTCTCCCCACTCTTGCTACTTTGTTTTGCTATTTAATTTTTCTGTTCCTTTCTATTACCTCTTCCTTCTTGTTTTCTTTCAATACTTTCGTCCACCTCATCCTCCTTCATATTTCTACTTTCTACTCTTTCCCATTTCCTCTTCCTCCTCCTTGTTTTCTTTACGTTCCTTGCATCTTTTTCTCCTCGTTCCTCCTTGCATCTCTTGCCTCAACTTTTTTTTTTTTTTCATCTTTATTTCCTTTGCTTTTGCATCAGAAGTGGGCAAGTTGGTATGCCGCGAGAGTGTGCGCAAGAGGCTTGTACTTTATGTAGTTTATGTCTGTGGATGTTTCGTGCATTTAGAGAGAGAGAGAGAGAGGAGAGAGAGAGAGAGAGAGAGAGAGAGAGAGAGAGAGAGAGAGAGAGAGAGAGAGAGAGAGAGAGAGAGAGAGAATTTTTTTTTTTTGCCATTCTGTTATTTTTTCCTCCGTGTTTTTGTTTATTATGTTCGGTAGCTTTCCCTGAATCTCTCTCTCTCTCTCTCTCTCTCTCTCTCTCTCTCTCTCTCTCTCTCTCTCTCTCTCTCTCTCTCTCTCTCTCTCTCTCAATCCCTGGTAATACTCGTACACTCCTGAGGGATTTTCGGCGTCCAGCGAGTAATGCTTGATAATAATTGCGATGTGGATTATTTCTCGTGTACTAATATTTCCTTGGCCCAGGTTGGCATGTGTGTGTGTGTGTGTGTGTGTGTGTGTGTGTGTGTGTGTGTGTGTGTGTGTGTGTGTGATGTGCCTGCTTATTTCGGTTTATTGGGTGATTACTTTTTAAATCAAGTTTCAGTATATTCATTGCGTATTTTCCTACTTGTTACGTATTTTTCGTGTTTCGGAGCTTTGGTATTCTTCTTTTCTCGTTCTCTATCTTTCGTTTACGTTTTTTTCCGTCTCTCTATCTTTATGCATCTCTGCCTCATATTTAATTATCCCTTTTTTTCTTTCTTTTTCTTTTTTTCTTCTCCTCGGCACTCTGCTCTTTGCTCCTCCTTTTCAGTATTATTCTCCCTGATTCTCTTGCAATATGTTAATGAAATAAACAAGGTACACTCCATTCTGCCTCACCTTCTCTTCTTTAATTTCTTCTTTCCTCTTAAATTCATTGTATTATTCATTTCCTTCTGTCTCTCCACTCCCTGTATGCATCCATTTCTTCCTTCATATCTATTTTTACTAACCCTTCCTTCCTTCCTTCCTTCCTTCCTTCCTTGCTTCCTTCTTTCCTTCCTTCCTTCCTCCCTTCCTTCCTTCCTTCCTTCCTTATTTGTCTTCTTCCCTTCTTCCCTTCCCTTCTCTTTCAACCTTCTGTTCTGTTCTCCTGTCTCCTTCCGTCGTTGTTTTCCTCATTAGTATCTCCACTTCCTTAAATTTCCACACCATTCGTTCTCTCCCTTTCATGTGTTTGTAATGTGATATCCTTCTTCTTTACGGTAAATTTTGTGCGATAGTCTATGTTGTTGTTTGTTTTTAAAACGATATAAACATTTCTGTCGCTGATATAATCTCTGTAGTCATTATTCTGCAGTATTTGTGGAATTGATTAGAAGTACAATGCTACACACACACACACACACACACACACACACACACACACACACACACACACACACACACACACACACACACACACACACACACACACACACATACTCATTATACCTTGATTACCTCATTTTGCTCCTTAAACCCCTAATCACCCAAACAACCAATCACGAGCCTCGCAGCGAACAACCGGTAATTATAATACCTGAGAGAGAGAGAGAGAGAGAGAGAGAGAAGAGAGAGAGAGAGAGAGAGAGTTTACTTTAAACATTTTCTATCTTTAGTCCACTGGTCCACTGTCACAGCCCATTTCTTCCTTCCCTGTCAAGCTGCACTGGTTCGAATCCCTTCAGTGTGCTAAGGTGATGCCCAGTTCACCTGTACACCTGTCCGTAGCGAGAGGAACACCTGCAAGACACACATGAACAGTTTTGTCACCTCCCAATTCCCTTGCGTAAAGAAAAAGAAAAAAAAAAGATACACGACAGGGTTCGAGTCCCAGAGAGCGTTAAGGACCAGAGGTGTTTCCCATAGCGTCTCTCATTCACCTTTACTTTCGCCTGTTGAAGTGTTGGCTCGTTGGAAGAGCGTGTGTTTCATGGATTAAGCTTAGGCTGTACTCTTGAACGCTTCGTCGTCTCTTCTCGACTATTTTTCAGCAAGCTCTACTGGCAATTATGGTGGTTTTCAATGATACTTTTATAATTACAGTGATAGTTTGACAAGAATCCTGTATGATCACTGAAGAAAACACCAATGAGAATGTGTCTATGTGACTATTTACCTTTGTGCCCTTTAAAAATATTCGCTATGAGAGGAGGAAGCGTTTAGGAATACGCGCCGTAAGCGTTTTCGGGTATATCGTAGTGTTTAGTATTTTGTGGAAATGTCTATTTTAGGATCTCTCATTATTATTTTTGGTGGGTTGCGCTTGGTTTGGTTAGTTTACGTTAAATAAGGTAGTGATAGGCAAGGTAGGACAAAATAAGATAAAGCTTGGTAATGTAAGGTTTGATGGGATAAGGTTAGGAAATGCTTTGCCTTACTCCACCAAACATTATCTTATCTTAACCTTAAGATAAGATAATGTTTGGTGGAGTAAGGCAAAGTTAGGTAAGGTTAGATAAGGTAATGTTAGGTCGTTAATTTATTCAATCTAATCTAAAATAGCGCAGACGAACCTATCCTAATTTAATCTTGCACAAACTAACCTAACCTAACTCAAACCAAATCCACCATAAAAGTAGTAAGGATTTCTGGTCTCCAAACGATGCTCTAATTATTTCATTCCCAAGGGCGGCAGGGAAGCAGGAGTGTTGCTTCCACGTGCCATGTTGAATCTACCTGTGATGTTCTCATTCCCAGGCGTCCAGCGCTCCTCTAGGGTTTGCTATTAGCGGCGGCACGTTTGAGTTAAGCCCATTTACAACACTCATCGTAGCGGCGTGAATGGATGCTGTGCTGGTTATAGGCAATGATTGGTGTGGTAGTGGTAACCGTGATAACACTTGCCATTGCATTATTGACACAGGGATCTTGTTTTCAAATATATCTGCGTTTAGTCTTGACGTGTTATAAGACCTATTGTGGAAGTTATTAGAGTTTTTAATGGTGTTTTCATGATTCTATTGATTGTTTAAGATGACCGGGGTTTTGAAAGGCGATTACATGATTCTAGTGACAGCTTAAAATGCTTGATTATGGTTTTCCGTAGCGTTTTCGTGATTTTTGTGATCTTTTAACATGCGTAAATTATTAAGGTTTTCAATAGTTTCCATGCTTCTAGTGACAGTTTAACTTGGATTCTGCACCATCAGTAAAAAAAAAAAAAAAAAAAAAGGCAGATCCATAAGAACCCGACTAATTATCCTTGTGGCCTTTGAAAGCAGTCCCGGTGAGACCACACAGTGTTTCAGAATACACTTCTAGGGTTGTTACCGCTCGTGACGCACTGGAATCTGCTAATGATGGTTCTGGCATTATCGGAATTTGCTTGCAGTAGTTCATATTTTTGTTTTCTGAAGGTCCCGTATTATCCTTTGCCTAATTTGTAATATTGGTCATTATTCACGAGAACCCAGATGCAAGTTAAGTATTTTTTTGTTTTTAATATGTGTGTTTGGGGCTGTTACTGTTTTTGTTGTTGCTACTGCTATAGAAGTAGTTGTGATAGTAGTAGTAGTAGTAGTAGTAGTAGTAGTAGTATAGTAGTAATAGTAGTAGTAGTAGTAGTAAGTAGTAGAAGTAGTAGTAGCATAAGCAGCAAAGATGAAAATAGAAATATCTTTATCACTACCACCATTATAACCACCACCACAACCACCACCACCCAAACCACCAGCAAACTTTCGTAATCAAAAACTCCCTCGTTAATATCTCCCTCTCAAGAAATTACCTTCATTACTGTTCTGGCCGTGACACCTGCCGCCCTCACCTGAGCCCGCTAATCACTCCTCACGTGTCTCATTACCTGTCTCATTGCCCTCGCCCATCAAAGGAGCGCTTATTACCTCACCTGTTTAATTAAGGCAGATACGTGAGCAGCGGTGTGCAGGTGTGATGTGGCCAGCCTCTGCTCCCCTCGCGTAAAACACCTTCACATTTTCCTTTGTTCTCGTTGACAGCACCAAAAAAATTGCCTCTACTAATTGATTTCCTTTAGTGAGTGTATTAACTGACTGTGTTATTTACTGGGGTGATCTGTAGCGTTACTGATACCAGTGTGCGTGCGTGTGTGTGTGTGTGTGTGTGTGTGTGTGTGTGTTAAAAAATATACCCTTCTTCATAGGATTTTTAAATATCCATTATTTTTAAAGCTAAAATAACTTTTCTTTTACCTTTATTCCGAAGCAGAAATGGCAATAAATGACCTAAATTAAAAATCATATATATATATATATATATATATATATATATATATATATATATATATATATATATATATATATATATATATATATATATACATATAAACGCGTATATTACCGAACAAAGGCGTTCGTAATTAGTCACACTTGGCCTGCCGCCTCACGTTCCACCGGTAATTAAGAGACACATTTTGCCTCAAATGAAACTGCGAAATAAGTCATAACCTGTTTGTGTGTGTGTGCGTGTGTATGTGTGTGTGTGTGTCTGAAAGAGTGGGTACACGTGTGGGAGTGTGTGCCTATGTGTGCGCGCTGTTTCTCATCTTACCTTCTCATTCTCTTGCTCATCGTCTTCACTCTCCTCGTTCTCATCTTTCGTCTCTTCCTGCTTCCCATCAGTCCTCGCATTCGTATCCTTCCCTGAACCCACAGTTCTTACCTGCGTCTCCCTTTCGCCGCATTCTCGCCAGTGAAGCCAATACCTGATTTGAAGAGAGAGAGAGAGAGAGAGAGAGAGAGAGAGAGAGAGAGAGAGAGAGAGAGAGAGAGAGAGAGAGAGAGAGAGAGAGAGAGAGAGAGAGAAGGGAAAGGGTTCGTGGAAGAGGGATTGAAGGATAGTGGAAAGGATAGGGTCACTGCCACCAATTGGAATGTGGATTCAATTTTCCCATGTGATTACTCCATTCTCTGGCTGGATGGGAGGGAGTGAGGGGGGGAAGGGAGGAAGGGAAAGGAGAACAAGGGGCAGGAGGGGAGGCAAGACGGCAAGGGGACGAGAGGAGGTAGAAAGGGATGCAAAGAGGGGGAAAGTGGAAGGGAGGGGAAAAAGTTGGCGGAGAGAGTTTGAAAGTGTTAGTTTTTCGCTGAATTTAGTGTTTGGTTTTTCATTCATCGTAGCTACACACACACACATACACACACACACACACACACACACACACACACACACACACACACACACACACACACACACACACACACACACACACACACACACACACACACACACACACACTCTCTCTCTCTCTCTCTCTCTCTCTCTCTCTCTCTCTCTCTCTCTCTCTCTCTCTCTCTCTCTCTCTCTCTCTCTCTCTCTCTCTCTCTCTCTCTCTCTCGCTACCGGCATCGATCAAATCACCTCTATCACCTCTATTTATCTCCCTTCCTCCCTCCCTCTCTCCCTCTCCCCGTTTCCCTTCCTCTCCCTCTCTCCCTGTAAATATCCGTCGTGTTATAAAAAGGGCGTGAGTGATGGAATGGGTGAAGGATTACACTCATTTTTCTCAATTTTTTTTTTTAGTCTTCATCTATTGGCGTTAATTTTACTGCATTTACTGAGCGATCATTTAAGGTTCCGAGCGCATTTTTCATATTGGATCGATGATCTTTGTGTGGTGCAGCTGATAGGGGCTTGTTGATTTAGAGAGAGAGAGAGAGAGGGAGAGAGAGAAAAAGGGAAGGGGTAATGGGATATACAGTGAGAGAATAGGAAAGAGATAAAAGGTGATGATAACAGTGAGAACTTAAACGAAAGAGATATAAAAGGAAATAATAACTATAAACAGAAGCCATTGTGAGTCTTAGGGGAAATAGAGAGATAGAGGGAAGGAAAGAGAGAAGAGAAAGGAAGAGGAAAAGAGGTTAATAATCTGAGGTATGAATGTGAGACGAAACAGAGGAGGGAATGGTTGTAGTAATAAAGGTAAATAAATGATAGTGTTTCCATAGTCTTTCCCACACACACACACACACACACACACACATACACACGAAATATGAAGCACACGATAAGGCAAAAATGTTTAAAAATTCTTCCACACTTTTGTATGTATATTTTCCTCCCTTCGTTTCTAGATATCTTTTTTTCATCCACGCTTTTTCTCCCTTTTTCGTTTCCCTCTCCCTTTCACTCTCCCTGTCCGTCTCTTTCCCAGGCTCCCTCTCCCTCTCTTCCAGATCTCTCTCTCTCTCTCTCTCTCTCTCTCTCTCTCTCTCTCTCTCTCTCTCTCTCTCTCTCTCTCTCTCTCTCTCTCTCTCTCTCTCTCTCTCTCTCTCTCCGACTACCCCGCCATTCTGTCTTAAAACACTGCGAATCTCTCTCTCTCTCTCTCTCTCTCTCTCTCTCTCTCTCTCTCTCTCTCTCTCTCTCTCTCTCTCTCTCTCTCTCTCTCTCTCTCTCTCGCTGCCATCCATCAAATAGATACGGTTCATAAAACGAGATATTCGAGAGGGAATAATTTGAAATACGGTTAACAAGAGTCAACTTTGAATTCAAACTCCCTCCCTCCCTCTCTCTCTCTCTCTCTCTCTCTCTCTCTCTCTCTCTCTCTCTCTCTCTCTCTCTCTCTCTCCGGGCCTTTGTTTAACGGCCGTAACGGAATTAACGGTTCGCAACGGTTTTAACGATTATTGTTATTTTTATATACATATAAACTCGTTTTGAAGTTCCTGGCTTTTTATCCGTTTTGGTTGAAATAGTCTTATAGAAAAATGCATATGAATGGAATAAAAAAAAATATATAAAAGATGGGATAAAAATATATTTGATCGAAACTAAAAAAAAAAGGAAAAAAAAAACCGGGATATGCTCGGTCGAAGTAGAAAAATATGCTTATTGGAAATGGGTATTGAACTCCCTTACCTTCGTTCACGCTCCATTAATTCGATTTTGTGGCGTTGTTCTGCTAACGTCGTGACTTGAACTTTTTTTTTTTTTTTTTTTTTGTGTGTGTGTGTGTGTGTGTGTGTGTGTGTGTGTCGTGGGTTTAGGTTTAGAGAGGTGAGCCTGATCCGAATGTACTCTTTTGTGTGTGTGTGTGTGTGTGTGTGTGTGTGTGTGTGTGTGTGTGTCGGTCTTGTGAAATTAGATTTAATGAAATGAGCCTGACTTGAATGTACTTCTTTCTTTCTTTCTTTCTTTCTTTCTTTATTTATTTATTTGTTTGTGTGTGTGTGTTTGTCTCTTAGTGTTGTGCAGTTATGTTAGGTAAGGCGAGCCCAATAAAAATTTCTAACAGGTGAGATGAGTCTTAGGTGAGAACTTCAGGTGAGGTATGAAGATGAAACGTTAGGATGTTAAGCGAAATGGTGAATAAGTAGATCAGAGAGGAAAGTGAAGGAAGAAAAAAAGTATATTTCTTCTTTCCTCCTTCTCATCCTTTTATTTCCCGGTATACCTCAGTGCTATCTATGGAGGGAAATGTGAATGAAAGGAAAGAGGAAACTCGGAGGAGAATTAACATGTCTTCCTCTTCCTTCTTTCTCCTCCTCCTCATCCTAACCCTTTCTTTTCCACCACCTCTACCTCTTCTTAATTTGACCAAGAGGGGGAAAAAATGATGTAGGTGACCACTTTTCTCCTCCCTTTCCTCCCTGTCTTTTCTTATAAATAATTCTCTCTCTCTCTCTCTCTCTCTCTCTCTCTCTCTCTCTCTCTCTCTCTCTCTCTCTCTCTCTCTCTTTCTCTCTCTCTATGGGAAGGCCGGGGGAACTCATTAATAACCGGTAATTAGGCCTGTCAGACTGCACGTAATATTGATGTGAACCCGAGAACCGAGAGGATTATATCCCGCGCTGCTATTATTATTATTATTATTATTATTATTATTATTATTATTATTATTAGCGTATTATTATTAGCAGTAGTGATGGTGGTGCTGGAGGTGGTGGTAGCAGTGGTTGTAGTAGTTGCAGAAAAATAGTAGAAGGAGGAATATTGCAGTTTCCCTCCCTTACTCTCAAATATCCTGTCGCCATGCCATCTCTCTCTCTCTCTCTCTCTCTCTCTCTCTCTCTCTCTCTCTCTCTCTCTCTCTCTCTCTCTCTCACCTCCATTTACACATTCACCGCTATCGCTCCTCCCTCCATTCTCCATGTCTCCTCCTCTCTCCCCTCCTCCTCCTCCTTCTCCCTCTTAAACACACACACACACATACATTCTTCTTCTCC
>NC_087182.1:8198754-8203754 GCF_035594125.1 Scylla paramamosain
TAAGTCACGTGAACCTGACGGGCGTACGGGCGGTGGACGGGGGCGCCTACACGTGCACGGCGGCCAACAGGGCAGGCTCCACTGCCCACACCGCCCGCCTCAATGTGTACGGTGAGTACTGGGTCCGGGGCGTGACTCTCCTGAAGGTGACAAGAATGAAGGTGAGAGGACTCAGGGAATGACTGACAGGTAAAAGACTTAGTGAAAAAAAATAAGTTACAGGTGACTTAGCACGTGGAATTGACTTAAATAGTGTTTGAATGGCTTAAATACATGATCATACGTCGACTTAGTGATAAAAAAGAAATGACTAACGGGTGACTTGATACGTGGGGAAATAAATAACTTACAGATGACCTAGCACATGGAATTGATTTAGCCAGTGTTTGCTTTTTTTTATACGCATGATTTTACATTGACTTAGGAAAAAAAAAAACATGACTTACAGGTGACTTAACACATCACTTTGCATGTGAAAGAAGTGACTTATCCAGTGTTTGAACGGTTTAAATACACTGACTTCACCTAGCGAAAAATATGACTTGCAGGTGACTTAACATGTGGGTGACGTGACTTAGCCAATGTCTGGGCGCTTGAAACATATGACTTACAAGTGATATTACCTGGAAGATATAACTTAACCGGTGACTTAAAGTTGGAAAACATGACTATTCGGTGACAACACGTGGGAAATGTAACTCTAACTTTGATTTACACTTGGGGAGGCATAACTTACTCTCTGATCTACACATGAAAGGCGACAGATGACTTTTGAGCACAAGTGATTTCTCGGCATAGGTGACTTACACAATCAGCGGAGCACAGGGCTTAATAGTTAATCGTACGTGATACGGCTTAGCGCTGACGTGAAGGCGATGGGAGTAATTCCCCTTCAAAGACATCAAAGCCGCGATTTACTGAATGGCTCTGACTCGCTTTCATTCTCTTAATAGCGAGGAAGTTTAGTGTTTTTTACCTGACGCGCTATCCAGGTGGCTCTGTTCCCTCCAAGTCCAGGCGGGATAAGCCGTTAGCTGCGAGTTGTGGGTTCCAAGCTGCAAAACCATCCACTCCCTGTCAAATATTGTGAATCCCAGAAGCCATATTGCAGTCAAGGGATATGTGTAAACCTCCCACCCCATGAGATTGTCCCTACGGTAATGGGCCACTTCCACAGTCTTTTCGTAAGTTCCTGAACCACACCGGGTAAGCGCTGATTCCACAGTCGGTAATGTTTTCGTCTGGGCATTCCCCAACCTCATTGATCGCTTACCAAAGTTTAGAGAAAAAATGTTTTAATCGGGAGTATTTTTGTATTTAAAAAAAAAGTAAAAAAAAAAAAAAAAGAATAAAATAGATAAATAAATAAATAATAATAAATCAAAATTACCTGGCAAAGGAGAAAGGCTCCTTGCTTAACGGAAACACATTGTTCGTATGTGAAGTAATCTTTTGAGTTAAGAGGATGATTTACATTTTCCCATATTTCACATTAAAACAAAGTTTAGAAAGTAAAAAAGTCACACTTTATTGATTTATATAAAATTCTGTATCAATATTTTTCTTTTACTTTTTATGCTTAAAAATTCTGATATTTCGAAAGGAAATTTTTAATCACAAAAATTTTTGTGATTAAACATTTCTATTTTTGTGATTAAACATTTTTATTTTATTTATTTATTTTTTCATTCTCAAAACTTCTTATATGATAATACATATTAGTTCCTTACTTAAATTAGACACTTTGTGCATATGTAGCGGTGCATACGTAACAATATTTAACATTAAACATTTTCACATATAAGGAAAATTTAGAAAGAAAAAAAAACTCAAGTGATTGAAATAAACTTCTTACATAATTTTTCTTTCTACTTTTCTTGGTTAAAAATTATGTACTTAAAAGGGATTTTTAATTAGAAAAAAAAAAATGTATATTTTTACAGATCCGAACCTTAAAAATAAAAACAAAGAAAGTGGAAAACTTCTCATTCTCAAAATTTCTCTCTGACATTAGAGATATGTTCCTTAATTTAAGGAGAAATAATTTGCATATGGCAAATATGCTTTGAATTCATAAGAACAGGCACGATATGTTGTGCGGCTCTGACCATCCCGCAAGTGAAACAGTTACCCTGGCCGAGTCAATAAAAGGTGAGCCACGTGTGTCTTCTTTCAAAGTCCCCCGTGCGAGATGGCCCAAGTGGAGGGGAAGATTGTCCCCATAGAAAGGTACCGAGGCGAGGATGGGCTGTAGGGACGTGAGCTTATAGTGGAAAAAAAAAAGAAAAAAAATATAAGGAAAAAAGGATAGGGTGATATTTTACAAAAGATATTTCATCAAATCTCGAGGGTAGAGGACAAAGACAAGCAAATTACGAAAGAGGATGCATAAGGATTACTAAATATCAAACGCTGCCGCAAGAAGCAGTGAGAAAATAGTTGATATTTAAAAGAATTCATGAGAGAAAGTGCGCTTCGTGAGAGGCGTGAAATGTGTTAAAACACGACGAGGTTCTGGGAATGACAAATGTTAGAATTTCTCGGAAGGAGCAGGAGATAAAGATAAATTAAGTCTTTCATACGGCTTACGAAGGATTAGGAAACAGTGAAAAGGTGAAGTGGAGCTCAGTAAAGCGACACAAAAGGTGACACAGTTACAACGAGAGAGAGAATTTATATAGAAGTGTCAAGAAAACTATTATTACTCTAAAGTCTCTTTCTTTCTCTTACGACTACACTCTTCTTTCTCCTCCTCCTCCTCCTCCTCCTCCTCCTCCTCCTCCTCCTCCTCCTCCTCCTCTTACTACTACTACTACTACTACTGCTACTGCTACTATTACTACTACTACTACTACTGCTGCTACTGCTGCTGCTGCTGCTGCTGCTGCTGCTGCTGCTGCTGCTGCAGCAGCAGCAGCAGCAGCATTAATAATAATAAGCACCATTAATAATAATAATAATAATAATAATAATAATAATAATAATAATAATAATAATAATAATAATAATAATAATATATCTACAACTACTAGTTCTACCTCTATTTCTACTACCACTACTTTAATTCACACACATACACACACACACACACACACACACACACACACACACACACACACACACACACACACACACACACACACACACACACACACACACACACACACACACACACACACACACACACACACACACACACACACACACACACACACACACACACACACACACCTCATCGATCCCCGTTCCTACAACTACAACGTCTACTGCGGTAAGCCTTGTTAATACGTCCAGATCTCCTCCCAGGGCCGGCCTACGTGCGTCCCATGTCTGTAGTGACGGCAGTGGCGGGGGAGCAGCTCATCATGTCTTGCCCTGCGGCAGGTTACCCTCTGGCTAAGATCACCTGGAAGAGAGGTAAGGAGGGAGAGACGGAGAAAGAGGAGAGGGGGAAGGAGACTAAGGGATGATGGGTGGTAAGGGAGGCTAAAAAAGTTGAAGAAATTTAGATGCTGTAGAAAGGAAAGAGAGTTAAGAATAGGTAAATAGGAAGAGATGCAAGAAGGGAGAGACGGAGATTTCAAGGAGTGATAGAAGGTAAGGGAAATTAAAAAGTTGAAATTGAAAAGTAAGGTGGATTTTTTAATTTTTTTAAATTTATGCATGAGGAGTACCGACAGTGGGAACAAGGAATAGATAAGGGGAGATAGAGGAGAGGCGGAAGTAGACTAAGGGGTGATAATAAGTAAGAGAGGTGAAAGATTTGAAGAAATTGAGAAGAAATAAAGTGATATATAAATTGAGTAGAAGTAAGGAAGTATAGAATGGTAATAAGGAATTGATAAGGATCGCCAGAGGGGATGATGAGAGGTACTGGGGTTTAAAAAGTTGAAGAAATTGAGAAGTAAGAGGATATAGAAAGGAGTGGAAATAAAGAATAGAGAAATAGGATGAAATATAAGGAAGAAAAGTGGAGATGGGGAGAAGACCATCGGGCGAGTGAAAAGTTGAATGAATTGAGAGAGAAGCAAGGGAATATAGAAGAGTCGAAAGAACTGATAGGTAGATAAATGAAAGATAAATACGGAACAAAGGGGCTAAAGTGAAGTTCTTGGGCAAGGGACGTAAAAGTGAAAGGTGCAATGTGGAGTATATCTGGGAGTTGAAATGTAGAGAGGAAGGGAGGAGGATATATAAACATGGCAGAGGGGAGAAAGGCAGTAAGGGAAAAAGAGGGAGGGTTTTAACGGTAACTCAGATAAACAGCGGATGTAAGGAGACTTTTAAAGATGATGGAAAGAAAACGAGCAGCTAAATAACACTGGCAGAGAGAGAGAGAGAGAGAGAGAGAGAGAGAGAGAGAGAGAGAGAGAGAGAGAGAGAGAGAGAGAGAGAGAGAGAGAGAGAGAGATTTTGGAAAAAAAAGTAACAAATTGCGACATGTACTTTACACTTACACTTCTCCTCCTCCTCCTCCTCCTCCTGCAGATGGACGAATTCTACCGATGACGGCGCGACAAAGTGTACACGAGAACGGAACTCTAACCATACGAGATGTGCAGAAGGCTGCTGACGGAGGCTCCTACACATGCACTGCGAGCGACAAACAGGGGCGGTCCCACTCCTCCACCGCCACAGTGCAAGTTCTTGGTGAGTCAGGGAGAGGAAGGAAAGAAGGAAAGAAGGAGTGACAAATGAGAGGGATAATGGATAGGAGGGTTGGGTGGAGGGTAGGAAGGAGAGTTGCAGGTTGTTGTTTCCTTTCCTTGGTTGTTGTTTTTTTTCTGTTTTTTTTTTTTTGTGTGTGTTTGTGTGTTTTTTTCGTTTTTTTTTTTTTTTTTTGGAAGTTAATTTTTCGTCTTCGTGTGTGTGATTTTTTTTATTTATTCGTTCTCTTTTTCATGTCCTTTGTTTTCTTCTTATTCTTGTTCTAATTTTCGTTTTCCTTGTCTTCTTCTTCTTCTTCTTCTTCTTCTTCTTCTTCTTCTTCTTCTTCTTCT